>NC_037602.1:14010261-14163319 GCF_003073045.1 Pomacea canaliculata | reverse complement strand
TTGGAAGAGAGAGCGAGCAACAAAGAAAGAACTGATTCTGTGAATGATAGGATTGACACACTGGGGGACATCAAAACATATCAGCCACGACACGCCCCAGCACATTTGACATCAGTCCTAAGGACGAACATGCAAGAGAATCGGCTCTTCCTACCTGTCGCATAAGGCACTTCCGGCCAGGAATGCTGAAAAGCACCGTGCCTCAAAACATTGCGTCCATACTACGTAGCGACCGGCGATTTAGGGAAAGTCAAGAAATATGCAAAACGTTCTCACTTAATCCGACGAACAGAAAAATTGGGACGGGGGTGAAAAACGGTTCCATATAAATTGCGTTCTGGCGGGACAGCAGAGAACAAACATGAGACGACGGGAGGGGGATCAATACAAAAGAAACAGTGCATGCATCATTGGAACATTCTGTAAACAAATAATACATTTTCTACGCCAGTTTTCGGAAATCAATAATTTCAAATTTGTTCTTCTGAGTCATGTTCTTACAAGATAAAATTGACCAGTCATCTTATGTCTAATATGATCTTCTAATCTCAGAACGTAATACTGGCAGGCTTCATTCAACCTGATAGATTGCGCTGAATCTCAAGGAACGTTCGTCACGGATGCAACCGGGAGAATTTACACGGCCTATACAGCCTTAGGAGCACTCGCGATATTAATCAATACATCGTTAGACTGTGCATTTGTTGGTAATGGTTTTTGCTCATAAGGCGAAAACTGAATTACGATCAAACAAAAAGACAACATATAGCACAGAGGGAACAGAGAACAAACGAGCAGGAAGGAGTGGTCTAAACAAGGAAACCGCAGGTAGAGCACCATACTAATTACAATAAGACAATATCGTATTAGTGCAAGGAGAATCCAAGAAGGAAATGTATCGTTTGAGCCACCGTTAAAATCTGGTGGTTAGATGCGGATGTGGAAGGAGAAAACTGTTCAGCGAGTACTAGAATCGGCATGTGTTTCTGGGACGGACCGTATGGATCAAGCACAACGAAATGGAAGGCATCTAAGAGGGTCAGAGAAGCAAGAGAAAAATATAACACAGCTCAACATGTCTGAAAAGAAAGATGGAACCAGTGCAGAACACGATAGAGGATGACATGTCCTGTCACATAGACATGTAATATACAACACTCGACTGAACTTTGACTGACTGTGATGCTACGACACACACGGCAACACAAACCACCACACCATAAACACTACACTGCACAACCACAACGAGAAACCACAGAGTAATCCACATTGGTCAGAATTCGGTATAGCATCATGCCTGATCACTTTTTCTCGTCTATTACGTATCGCCAGACTCTTGCCCGCTGTAGAGGAACTCGGAATATTATAATACGCATTACTTTCCTGGCGCTATTGAGATCACAGCACTATTCTAGACTTTGGGTAAAGGTGAGTAAATCAGCTCCGAACGTGAACGTTCGACCCGCCATCAAAGTTGTAGAAAACAAGTTAGTGTCTTTAACCATTCCATGCCCACTTCCACTGCTAAGTTGGCCAATCTCTGTAGGAAGAGTAAACATTGTGACATAAAGTCAGTGCGGTGGCGCAAACTATTGTCATATTGATTAAGGTTCTTGTTCTTAGTATAGGGTTCGAAGTGTGGTGTCTTGCGGCTTGTTTGTAGTCGAAACCTTTTTGTAACTATAAGAATATTTACTAACAATAATGCTGAAATTGATCAAAAGATGTAGGGCCTGATAGTGGCAATATGAAGGTATCACAAAGGCAGAGTACTCAAGGAGATTAACTTGAATGCACACTGGACGATACCACAAAAGTGCAACAACCGGTGGACGGTGCCGCATTCACATACAAAGCACGCACCTCACAGATTCTCCATTTAGAGATCTGGTTGCGTAGGAATGCATCCGACGGGTGCAGAACGAAGTGACGGGGAGGGAGCGTGCTGTAAGTAGACTGGGGCGCTGCACTAGCTTGAAATCGCACCCGCTGATCCCCGCATTATATAAATGCACGTGATCAAATAGGGTGTGTAATTGTCAATTGTCTCGTTGTCATGTCTGGCACAAGGGCATGGAGGCATCTTAGCGACAATGATTGATGTAATCAACGTGTGAGAGCTTATGTCTTGTTGTTATCGCCAGCGGTCATTAGCGGAGCATGTAGAGCAGCCTGTGCTAATAAGCTCCAGATGTGATGTTTCCAGCTTCTGTGCTTTAAAAGCAGACGAAAAATAAAATCAAATACATAAAATGCAAAAAGGAACTAAATAACAAGAACAAGAGCTGAGAGTAACATGATATTGCGAGAGGAAGGGTGTGACAAAGGACTGGCATTATGGGAAAGGTTGTAATGAGTAATGTTTATGGAAGAGGTTTTCAGTGCACGTGTAAAGGATTCAATAGTGGGTAGGTGGCGGATATGTAAAGGGAGAGACGTCATTGTTTCTTCTGCACAATACTAAAAATCCTGGGTGCCATAATGTGGTTATATAGGTGACAGGAAGAGTAAAGAGGTGACGATCATTAGACGTACGAGCGGAGTTGTCCTAGCTTGGATGTAAGGGAAGAGCAGTCAGAGAAATAATCAGGCAGGTGCCAGCAAGAAATTAACACAGCACGGACAGTTTTGTACTGGAGCCAGAACGGATGGGAAGCCAGTGTAGAAACAAGGAGTGTGTGGTGTGTGGTCTCGTGTCTGCTCTAAGCACACAGACGTGCAGCAGAGTTCTGAACTTTCGGTGGAGTTTGTGAAGAAGTATACATGCCGCCACAAGGAGTTGCAGTAATCCAAGTTGGATAAACAACACAGACAAGGAACGTGTTTGGTAGACAGCTGTAACTTGTCTATTATAGTAACAGAGACGACAGACAGCACTAACTTGTCTATAATAATAGACAGACAGCTGTCACTTGTTTAGCAAGAGTCATGTCTGCAGTGACAATGAATCCCAGATTCCTGTTGGAGGACGCAAAGGTTTCGTCCACCTTCATATGACATGAATATTTACTCGACAGTATGTTCCCAAGGGGTGACATGTTTTACACCAATATCACATGGTTTCAAACCGTCTGTCTTACTTTTCAACAAAGACAGCTGGATCATTGGTCATTCAACCACGACTCGTGTGAATTTGGGTAGTGCTACTGCAGAGCTTTGTATAGATATGTGTGTGTGTGTGAGAGAGAGAGAGCGCGCAAGCGGGTTTGAGTGGGTGTGCCTCCCTAGTCTGATCTCCCACTCAATCTGAAATCGATCTTCAATTTAATTTAATTAAGTTTAATTTTATTTGAATTAACCAGCACAGCGTTGCCGATGTCCTAATGGCAATAACATTGCATAATGAAATCATTTTCTAGGTTATGTTTTGTTCAAAAACAACAATGGCGATGCCTTTTTATCACGTTCTAATCTCAGCTTTCCCACGGGAGCCATTTCCCTAATTCTGTTCTATCTACACCCTGGCTGCTAGTCTGTGGTTGGTGCGGAACACATTCTGTGTTGACTCCGCCAGGTTATACCCAATGATTGGTAACGGGAATCGATTCCAACAGCACTAGACAGGGTAGGAAACAACTTTCTAAATCTTGATTAAAATTAAATTTGGCAACGCACTGCGTTTTCTTTCTTCGACAGGGTTAGTCTTTCGAAAATGAGTTGAAGGCGTTGGCAACATTACTTAATTTATTAGGTTCGATTTTCTGTCTACTGTAAACAACAACAACAACAACAACAACAACAACAACAACAACAACAACAACAACAACAACAACAACAACAACAACAGTAGGAATATATACCATGAAGTCCTTCTTTTTAAAGAACTAGCAATTTCAAGAGCAGACATGTTGCCCGAATGATGTTTTTCTTGTTGGACGGGGTTTTGTTCCGGTCTGACGTCAGATCCGGGTACACAGATCGACAGTAACAGTGTAATGAGTGACAGTTTTTCTCCTCGGCACGTGTTTCTCTTTCACACTTGAGACGCCCTGTTGCCTGCACCGCCATCGACAAGACTTCGGTGCCTGCTCCTGGCCAGCTCCACGGAAAGCGACTCCGCTCGTGTGCGCGGCGTATTTTTGGACCGGAAATGCGATTTTTTTGTTTACTACGAGAAATACGGTAAAGAGAGGGCTACATCTAGAGAATGGAATGGCATTTCTACACTCAGGTATAATTATACGCCTGCGAGCATATTGCTGCTGAAAATTAAAACAATTTCTTACTCTCAACCGTTTTTGTTATTTCCGCTAGTTGTCTTCGCTGTAACTGCTGCTGCTAATTTCACATTCCACGTCATCATTCTTGTTATCATCCCAAGCGTTTTTTTTTTCTTCTTGTCTTCATTTCCTCCCTCTGTGTCCATATTATCTTTGTCCTTTTTGTTCTTTTCCTTGTGTTCTTGTTCGTCGTTTTTTCTTCTTCAGTCTTTCTCGCTTTGTTTTTGTTTCTACGTTTTTTGTCTGAATATTCCACTTCCTTATTCTCTCTCAATCATTTTCCCACTGCTTCTTATCCTCCCGGTTTCATCGCGAGACTACCGTTGGTTTACCCTCTCTTGTCTCTCTCTGATTGTCAACGCTCTCGTTTCATCGCCATACAGATCGATGTGTGTGATTCTTCTCTCGGTTGTGGACGTAAACTCAGCAGTCTGTTTTCATACACAGAATAATGGAGATGTTTTCGCTCGTTGCTGAGCCTTTCTGCGTCTCATGCGTCTCTCCATATTCATTGTTTCTCTTATCGAACACAGCGAGCGGCCGCACAGTGACATGATGGCTGAGCGCTACTCAGCTCCATTGCCTCGGCCAGCCGTCGGCCTCGGTGAGGAATCAGATCGTCAGCGGAGGACAGCCGCTTGATCCCAGGCGAACACAACTTTTTCTCTCCCTCTTTGCATGCGGATATTTCAGCTTCCATTCTATCAACACACAATCCCATCAGACTGTGGGAAGGAGTACTAAACCGTCAGGCCATTTGGAACTCCATCTTTTTTACCTACGATGCGACTGTCCTTGGATTCACCAACGGGTGAGGGGGATAGAGGCTTTGACGTCACAGAGAGACTTGGCTGCAAGACTAATGTGTTATCTATTGGAGGTGGAGGTGGACGGGAGGCTCCCAAACTTGGTGCTGTCTTTGTCTGGACGAGACCAGAACTTTGAAGAGGTTGTGGAGGCCGAGGCTTGATAAAGGAATGGGTGGAATCAATATCGCATTAGACACAAGGGCAAATAACTCTGCCTTGTATAATTTCACAGTAGTATCAATCATTCTTAGGGTATCTCTGACTTAACCCGTAGTTCAAGGGTGTTCATGGTCACAGAATGAGTAACGGTGAGCACACAGACATCGGGAGGAGCAGTTAAAGTGCGGAAAGTCATCAACCTGCCACGTGCCAGCTACAACATCATCAACACAATGAACATAAGTGTCAGTACAGTAAGCAAATCTTCTCCGGACACTAATAATGTTTATATTTCTCTTCTTCGGCTCTATCATTATATACAGGAAAGAGGTTAAAAAAATAATGTAGGACAAGGCAGTAAGTGGTTCACGGTGTCTTTTGTGAAAACCTCGTCTTTCTGCCTCCTCTTCCTTTCCTGGTAAATCAGAAGAGGGAGTACTTTCAGTCGTCTGCTCCACAGCCTCCACCAGGTGGAGGAGCATTCATCTGCCAAGCAGTGTATCCACGATTACAAGGTTCAGACCTACAGATATTCTCTGCAAATTCTGTTCAGTCACAATATTGCAGTTAAATATTGTTAAAATATTTGTGAATATTTTCTCCAGTGTAGACAAGTGGATCAGTTCAAGTGTACGGAAACATAAAGTTACATAAGCCTAATGAAGACTTACAGATAGGGTCTATAACAGCGAAAAGGTTTTGTTTAAACCAAAATAAATAAGAAGATATTTCCTTCGTCAGATGCGTCTGATTATCCGGAGTATATGCATTAAAGAAGTAAATCTTGCCTAAACTCGGACTGGACATGAAGATTATCCCGAAATACATGCACTGGATGTATATATATATCTAGAGAGAATGACAAAAGGAAAAGAGAGTTGTAGAGGGCCGAGGAAGTTTGATATCTGTCCCAAGATGTTTCATTGCACTCTGGGAAGATTTCAAGTTAACCCCTATCCAGACGCAACATGGATTAATTTCCTGCAAACGTCTGGAAAGTCTTCCATTTTGTGGTGGCCGGTGAAGATCAAGCTGAAAGTTAGACAAGTACTAGTCCTTTGGGGAGGGACTGTGAAAGTTGTTACAAAAAACAGGTCTGAGCTGAGGAGATAAGACGAAGAAAGTTTTAATGAAAGTGCAATATCGTTTACCTCCATGGGTGCAATTTTTAAAATGTCAATAAAATAAATGTGCGGAAACTTAGAAAACATATAAATAAAGAATCCACACTCTTTTCAAGATACTTCAGTAGGATAAACATGAACGGGATCGATTCTTTTATCAATGAGCACAGTATTTATGCCAGACATCTCCTCCCTAGCTTAATCTGTTGTAGTTCAGAAATCTTCTTATATGAATTAAAATTCGAAGAGACTGTCAAACAGACTGTAAGAAGAACCGCTTATTCAAATTTTATAAATTATGTGTAAAAGAAGTCACCGAGAAGTCAAGAATTGAGACAACGAGACGAGACGGGCAGACAACTCTAATATTTTCCTTTCTTTTCGATTTTCGTTTCCTATTTCTAATGTTCCAGCCTATTTATTGAATATACATTAAAAGCAACAACTCCAACAGCACCAAACAACAACTGCTACTGTAATGACAGAAATTTGCATCTATACTTAATTGGATTCAAGGGAAGTAACTCTAATTGCAGAGGAGCTTAAGACCACAAGCGGTGCTGACTCGTCTGGGACTTCAGAGGTCATTAGGTCACTGTTTTCTTACTTTTTACAACTTTAGCGCCCTCCCCAAGGCTGTAGTTTACTCGGAGGTAAAGCCACCCCGAGATGAGCGAGGTACATCCGGGCGCCAGGCACTGCCCTGCTCACACAACACCCACGTGCACCGCTCGTCGGAAAGTCGGGGTCATGAACCTGATGTCAGTTTCTTGGAGCTGCACTTTCATTGGTGCGCCAGACACATCCGCTGGGTGGATGGGAAGGGAGGTAACTTTCGTTAATCACGTACCTGCAGCCGCTGACGTTTCCGGTGCCACGCATTCAAACCCTGGAACCCACAGCCAGCGGCGATTGCGGTGATTAGCCACAGCCGTCTGAGTAGGTGGGAAGTCGTTTGCAGTAATCGCTTGACCCGCAGCCATGGTCACGTGACATTTCACTGAGCTGCTGTATATGACGTCACGTAGCGCGCTACTATTATTACATTTTGGTGGGGAATTAATAAGTCATCAAAAACCAAAGATGTGAAACACCGAAAGTTGACAACATTGTTGTCTGTGCGCAGTGCTGTAATCTGTTTAATCCAATTCCTCTCGTGTGAAACGTACGGGCGAGTAATCTTAGTACCGGTGTCATAAAGACCCCGGTTCAATACCCGTCTGGTGCAGCGCACGTATTTTTTATTGAATAAGATGTTTAATGGGTACCATAGCCACTAAAAAAAATCAGGGATGGAAAGAAATAGAAAGGGCCAGATAGCTACATTCCTCACAAAATGCTGGTCCAGAAAAAAGTGTTTTCCACCACCTCACCACCCATAAGACTGAAGTGAGTTGTCCCTCTATCACCTCCCTACCTAGACTGAAAGTTCAGGGAGCTACCTTTGTTTCGTTTTGTTGATTCTAAAAATAGAGATGTCTTCCTTACCGACTATAACTTAAAGTCAAGATGATTCGCGATCAGCATGAAAAGATTTCAATGGTTCCTAAACCATCTCTGCGCACCTTTTTACTTGTCTTTGTCCAGAGATTTAAAACACATTAAAAAAATGTGTTTGACAGTCATTAAAGAGCACATCCATTAGAAACCCTCAGCGATTGTATTTTTCAATTTTTATACCTTTTACTGCGCTTATCCGGAGTGTCTAAGTTTTTGTCCGCTGATATTTCCTGGTGAGAAATCCCAAGTCACAGCAGCGTCCCGTTAACCCTTTGTACGTCATCGATCCACCCGAGGGAGCTGTCTGCTACCCTGATCTCGTTACCATTTCTATGGAAGCGGCGGCTATCATCACTATCTTCGGATAGAGAAGAGCACATTTTTTCTTGAAAGCTTATATTTGCCTGTTACCTATTCAAGTTTGACATGAGCATCCCAGTCCAGTCTCCTCACTCATTTCTCTGTCGGTGTCTTCGGTAAGCGTGTCCTGTATTCTAGTTTACCATAACTCATGCACACAATTATCGTGTCTTCAAATATATATATATAATATTTATTATTATTAAAGCTGACCACTGGCGTCGATGTCGTTTAAGTTTTACTCTTGAAACTCGATGAAAGCCTTGCAGAGTTCTCTGACTAGCAAGTAATATCAATTGCATTCACGAACAGCAGCTTCCTACTCCACATCAGTAGTCTGTTAAGAGGCAAATATGCAAAATACTCCTACCCGATCTCTTCAGAAGTCCTTTCAGAGAATGGTCTCTGGGCGGCGATTCCCTGCACCACTTTCACAGAAATACCAGTTTAACAATTCTTTTGTATTTCTGGTTGTTAGCATCTGAATTTTAACATCACAGCATCGTGCACACTAATGAAGTGGATTAGTGCCTCTGAATTAATCATAGAGTACTATGAAAGGTTGTATTCTCACAAGTCGCTTGCTGTTTGATGTTCTTGGTGTGGTTCTCGTGTACGTTGATGCTTCAATGACTTTTACCACCGGGGTGCAGGTACTGTGTGTCGAGGGTTGGTAGAGAACTTTTGGAGGACACTCCCTCCTGATTTGTGACTGATTTCTCCGTTTTGTCATTTTCGTGTATTTTGTTTCGCTTATTATACACAATATTTTGCTGAAATAGAAATTTCACATTTGTTTCCTTTATGAGAACTGAAT
Organism: Pomacea canaliculata; assembly: GCF_003073045.1. Classification (NCBI taxonomy): domain Eukaryota; kingdom Metazoa; phylum Mollusca; class Gastropoda; order Architaenioglossa; family Ampullariidae; genus Pomacea; species Pomacea canaliculata. The sequence continues at coordinate 14,154,330 of NC_037602.1, read as the reverse complement.
AAGTTCGTCAAAAATGTTCTTAAAGGGCAGCTTGCTATGACTAGGTGTTGGTATTATAACACAAATATGTTTATGGGGAAGGGTATTTTGTGGCAAGGAACAGGACCAGATGGGAGGAACTAGACTTGGGATAATGTTATTATCGTCTCGTGACCTTTTGGTACTCTCATCCGGTCGTTACTCTGATTAAGTTTATCTTCAACAACCTGTTGTTGGAAGAACTTCTGTCTGAAAGATCGAATGATTAAAACTTTGAAGGACAGTAAAGGTTGCACTGGTTGTAGTTGTGGAACTTGTCTAGTTTTACAGATGTCTTGGACACCATCAGCTGCGGTACAGCCTGTACATCTGTCAAGCAATTATGTACAACACTTTTCCCATCTATCACACTGGGTCATTTTGTGTCAGAAAAGCTTCAACAAAACAAGCCAATAGTTCGCGAGTTTATTGTAAGACAGCAATGGACTTTAAGATTAGAGTTTCTATCTTTCTCTGTTCTTCATATTTATCTTTATATATATATAACTTTAAAATATTCTCACCCTTTTAATATTTACTTAAAATCGAAACATATTTTGAGGAACCTGCAGTCTTTCTACTCAAATATTAATTCATCTGAGAACTTCGTGTCCTTTCGTCTGCACTGGAAGTTACTGATTTTTTCCCTTTCCGTTTTCAGTACACGCAGTCTCCTATCTGATTTACTTTGAAGCCGTTTGAAAGTAAATGTTTGTCTTCTGCTCATCATGTCGACCATCACCTTCGTGATGAATATATCTTAGTTTTCAGGGCGCCATGTCTGTCTGCCTCACACCGCCCTCTGGTGGTCCATGGATCTGAAGACATCGTCTTGTAATCTCTGTATGCCTTGAGGCTGGCACTGGTTGCCATAGATCACATACTTCATAGGAACCACCTCTCCCCTCCTCAAGGGGCGGTGCGGGAGGGGCAACGGTTAGCGCCTGTCACCAGTACAATGAGGGTTGGGTGTCTTGCGTTCAGCTCTCGTCTCGGGCACACTGTTTTTTCTCTGCAATTGGCATCTGTTTACAGGGCTGGCTGTCTTGCTGTGTCTTAGTTGCTGGCTCGGCGTAAAACACCAATTCCCTCCTCCAATGTCCTCAAACACCTGTCACATGACACCCTTCAAATACCTCCAATCGTCATCAATGTAAAATCCATCTTTTTGGTTTGTGGTTTGTTTACTTGTTTATTTTCAATTGCCTTTGTTTTTTCTCTATTTATAAAAATGTTAAATTTTTATTTTTAGCACATTAAGTCTACACACCGAAAGTCCCATTACTGACCACCACCACACATCACAGTCCTCTTGTCCCGTGCTCTGTACGCACTCACTGCCGGGCTTCCTCCCAGTTCGGAACCAGGACACGACCTCTGCCCCTGATCCCAGTAGCTGGTGTGAGGACTTTATGAGGAGGGCGTGAATACATCAACATCAGACCAACACGGCCATTTCTATGTTGGATGTTGGTAGTTGAAGAACTCACTAGTCTCAAAGACCAACACATCGATTAGTGCCAGTTCCTCACCCACCACTCACCTCTCTGTCGGGGAGATATTGTCAGGATGACAGCTTGAATTAAAACTTCGTCGCCCACTTGCTCCGCTCATCAAGATTTGCATCTGGACACGACGCGCCATTTTATTGCTCTCTTAGTTTCGGGGAAAAACTGGGAATTTCGCGGAAGCGTTCTTGCATGTCAGACTGGAAAATTTCGAGGAATTATCTGGTGTAGAAAGGCGATGAACGATTTCTGATTATGTAAGAGCAGGGTGTGGTGTGGGTCAGAGGTCGCTGCCTCGTCGCACACAGCTGTTGCTCCAGGTCCAGAAGCGGAGCAGTATGACTTGGCATCTCCTTTTCCATTCAGAAACGTGTCAGGGAATTCTAGAGGGTAGCGGGTAATTTATAAATTAACGGCCACTTTCATAAATTCGTTAAAAAGAAAAAATAGCGAACATTAGGGCGTGCCACTACTCAGTCTTTGCAAGGCAATGACTGGGACTTTCATAGAATATTTCGCGCATAACCTATAAATAAGTAGGTCTGAGGACAAAATCGTAGGCAAAGATAAATGTGTAGAGAAATCTTGGTAAAAAAAAAGTACAAATGACAAAAACTCCCTTTGGAAATTATCCATTTTCAGTTTCACAGTACATGTCAAAATTATTCTTTGCAAGTTTCATGGCTTTTCGGTTAAAACTTAGTTCTCTTGCAAGTTGTATTTTTTATTTTGCTCAAATCTTGATCCTTAGCATGACAGTTGTTTATGTGTTCAAACATCGCACATTTGCAAGTGACAAATTGTATTTGTTTTTGTGTTAAAACTTCCTCCCCCTTGCAAATTGTAGTTGTTTCTTTGTTCAAACCTTCCTCCCTTGTGGAGGAATAGCAGGGTACGTTCGTCTTGTGATTCCATTTCCCACGACACCCCTACATTCCCTCCCTGTGTCCACCCCTACATTCCCTCCCTGTCCACCCCTACATTCCCTCCCTGTGTCCACCCCTGCACCCCGTCCCTGTGTCCTGTTCCTACAGACTGCACTTTGTGTAAAAGTGTGGCCGCGGTTGTCAGACGAAGCAGAATAAAATGCAATCTCTGGCACTACCCACTGGGCATTGAGCAAGTCTGGAAATATAAACACACAAGAAGCGGCCGACGTGGAATCGATATGCAAAAAGGTGGAAACTGTGTGAGGGACCCGGCTACAGGGTGGGGAAGGCATGTCTAAATACATTATTTCCGCTCCTGCTGACTGGCACCAGTGAGTGTGGCCACCACTACCAGGCTACGGGCCAGGCTCCATTCATTCCAAATGTTAACAGGTCTTAACAAGCGAAATAACATCAGATGAACTTACTGTCCACCTACAGAACATAAACTTTCTGAAATTTGTGTGATGTCGAAAAATCATACAGGTGTTAATTATCTTGTTAAAAGTTATAATAATCATATCCTGATATTTGGCAGTTAGTTCAATAGTTAATATGTTTTGTATGGTATTACAGATGCAATGTTTGTTTATTGTCATAAGGACTACATGAAAAGTTCTGGTGGAGGTGGTAGCAATGGTGGATGTTGGTGATCGACGAGAGACGAGGAGAAAGAAACAGAAGGGGGAATAGAGGGTGTTTGGAGCAGAAGTTGTCTGATTGATTCAAGCAGAAGAAGGAACAGAACTAATAATAGAAGTTAGTGATGGGGTGATGTGTTTACCTTCTTTCCTTGGACATCTGCAAAGACTGTGTTCTGTAAGGACCATTTTAGATATTCTTGTTGAGACAAAAAAACATGCTATCCTTGTCAATTCTTCGAGAGAATGATGGTAAACAACACTCCATCGGTGTAACGGTAGGAAAAATCCTCCGGAATTGAGTAACATACAATTGAGATGTTGAGATCTTGACACGCTGACATGGTGAGATAGTACACTGAGAAAATTGTCTTAAAAAGTATTCTATACACAGACTTTTTGTTGGAGTTGTCGATTAACATTACACGAATAAGATATCACACACACACGCCAACACACACACACACACACACACCGTTTCTCGCTCTCTTTCTATTTGACTAAGACACATTAGCTACTCCTAGCAAACTCGCTCTTACTTTCAGCAACTTCGTGGAGATTGTCGACTGAGGTAAGTCCTCGGTGACTAGTTCATCAGCAGTGTCTTGGTGGGCTCCTCAGGGAAGGTCGATAAGTAGATCGATAATTCTCGCTGACCCCGCTTGTCGTTTGAGTAAACTTGAATATCACATTTGCACGCAGTCACGTGGGACAACGGAAGGTACTAGGGGACTTCCTGTGTCCAAACGGAGCTTTCCAACTTGATGGATTTTCCAGACATTCGTAGTTGTCCCTGACATGCGTTAAGCACCCGCTCAGCCAATAGAAAGACATTCGTCTGTCATTATGCAAGACTTAAATACTGTATACTTCATACAACTGCTAAATACTAATGCTTGGGGTGACAGTTAAAGTAACGAAACATTTCTGTCAATATGATATGCAAGAATTTTATTCCACTAGCAGAATAAAATACCAGAAACACATGGGTTTATGGGGAAGAATACGGGTCCCATATCATGTCACTGTTGATTTCAATAGTTCAATCATATTAAATTTATTATACGATACAAGTTTACTACATAAAAATATTATTACTACAATATTATACAATTATTACTACACTAATGCAAACTTACTTGGTGCAACAGAGAACAGCTTCGCTTGCATAATTTTTTTCTGGCATTTTGAAATTTGGAGATCGTTGACCCGTTTGTAAAGGAGATATATGGACTTTATTTATTTTGAAGCATATTCCCATCATTCTAGGCATAAAAAATACCACGAAGACCAGCGACAATTCAAACTCCTATAAACATTGCTAATCTTTCTTTGTCGTCGCAAAATGGCTGCAAGATTCCCTGGAGGTGTCGTTAAGATATGGAAACTTTTTGTGACCGTGTTTTCCATGAAATCGCCATTAATTTCCTCCACCACGATCCGGATCGGCTCTCACGTATCGTTTTATGGTGATTTAGGATTTGAACCAAAAATGTTAGCTGCTTCTATAGCTTTTATCGTTTTTTACGGTCATTTCTTGATATCGGGAAAGAAGCAATATTGAAGCTGGTATTTAATTGGTTATGTCCATTTTAATTCTTTCGGAATGGAAGGAAGATATTTTTAAAGTTTATAAAAATAATAAACCGTAGTGTGGCATCATCATCATAATCATCATTGAATTGTAAAAAAGAGGTCAACAAAGCACTTCCACGCATGACTGTTCCACCGTTGGAGACATTTCAATGGCGCGTGCGGCTTGGAGCGAGAACGCCGACAGAAATGTAACAGAAATGAAAGATGTACATCGTTGCAATCACAGAAAAAAAGGATGACATCCATAAATTGTTGTCCCACAGTTCTGTAATTAGAATCGTAGAGTATTCAGTAAGTCAAGGTGGCTCAGAGCTAAGGGAAGGTAACTATCACTGTATCATTTGAAGACGTGGGTGATCTCCTCTTGTGGGAGAGCTGGGGATGTGGACTGTGGTGATTGTGTGGGTACAGAGTGAGAGTGTGGCAAGCTGAGCCTTGTCTCCAGCCTGTAGTGTCTGTAAGCATTAATGATCTAGCACTTTCGATTTTCCGCTTGCCCACGCAAACTTATTGAATAGTCTTCACCATGGCCTGGCACTAACAGCAGGCGACTTTCTTGTACCGACTTCTGCCACGCCTGTGCAAACCATTTATTCTTCAGGGTGTCCTGCAAAATAAATATTTCACCTAGCTCAACTGCTGACTATATTTGCCAAAGCTGTTGGTGGATAAAACGAGCGGTTTTCAACGTTGACTGATACAGGTGTGTTTGTTTATTTGTTTGTTTTATGGATCTTTTTTTGGTAACGCGTTTGTTAGCCTTTGTTCTGGAGAGCTTGTTCGTGTGTGTGTATTATGTTTGCATACGAGCCCACCTGCCCGTGTGTGTGTGTTTTAACTAGTTAGCTTGACATGTGTGATTACAAAACTAGAATCTGGGTTAATTTAGGTTAAGATTTTTGGGTGTTGGCTTTTATTTTTGACAAAATGAACTGATAGACTGAGTTTGTAACCTGGCAACTGCGCAGAGCAGATGAGTCACCGTCTCTGCAAAAGAATCACAATCCATTACAATCTTGTATTCACACTTAAAAACATTTATTTATCTTCTTTTATTGTTTCACACTGTAAGTAAGATACTGACTCCCGTTTTCAAAGTGAGAGGCGAGGCAGACGCCGACTAGCTGGTAAGAACTTCAAAAACAAAGCCATGAAGCTGTCAGAGCCTATTGCTGCGATCAACAAAAACACTCAGAATATATCCACCGTGTTTTCTGGCAGAGGAACGAGTGCTACAACCTTCAGCTGAAATCGTTCACCATAACCGTCACGTGTGACAGGGCTTGGGGTTTGATATGCCATCTAGTTATCATACTCTGTACCTTCCACTCGGCAGCAAAGCATCCTTCTGTCCAGTTTTTACATCAACATCTTGTTGTCTCTTCCTGCCCCGAGTCTCAGTTGATTGTTTGCTTGAAACGTGCTTTAATCCACTGGGGAGTTAAGAGTGTGCAAATAACCTGGTGAGTGTAAACAAAGCCTCGCCCATCAAGTGTTGCTTTTATCCCTGAATAATAGCTGGGAAGAGGTCTAATCTGGTAAAAATGTAGGCTCGTCTTTGTTATTGCCATGACTTCACAGCAACAAACTTAATGAAATTGGTTCTGGTGTGTGGCGGCGAATTGTTTTCTTGTTGCCTGCCTTGCAGCCATGAAGGTGTCGTGGAATATTCTTGTTCCTGGAACAGAGTTCATGTAGACGTGATCAAACAAAATTCCAAACTTTTCTTTTCATTCACATTTTCAAGACCTACTTTAATCTTGACATCGTCTGGTAGCATAAACAGATAAGGATTTTCAGGAAAGGTTGGAAGTAATTTACAGACTGTAGCTTTCAAAGTTTGCTGTCGATGAAACAGATTCACTGTTTATTAAACTTCAGCACAAAAACACAAAAATTCAGTCTGTGGTAATGTTACTTGCAATATTCCTTCGTATGATTTCAACTCTTTCGGGATCCATACTACTTGGACAAAACCAACTTCTCCAAGCTTTCCCTGAGATTTCTGTTATTAATTTTGAGTTTCCATCCAATTCCTACAAATATCTAACTTTATCATTTACTTAAAAGTAAAGAAAAAAAAAATCGAAGTTATTAATAACTTTAATATAATGTCTGACACACAAATGATGTTTGACACACTTAAATTTTAGAAATGTACCCGACGTCATACCTTTTTGTCTGGAGCTATAAGAGGCCAGTAGACACACCAGAACTGGTTGAACAGACATGTTCATTTTTCCTACCATCCTGTCTGCACTTGTTCAGCACTGTTCACAGTCACATCAGTGAAGCCAGACGCAGGCAGCTAATGGTGGCTGTCAGTATGTTTACGAAGGGGGAGGCACTCTACAGGGCAATAACTCGTCTGCGACTTCCTCTAATCAAGACGATTTATACGTACAAGCCTGGTACTTACAGTCGCTTACACTCTTACTATTCACTTATACATTCCTACAATGGTTGGTGGTTTAAATGATGTAAGAACTGATGATGTATTCAATCTATGAAAATATTTTTGACATTCGTCGGCTGCTACCCATTTTCACAAACTTTGAAGGTCTTCAAAATAATTATACCTTTTTTTTCATTTATATTTGATCAATAAATTAATAATTTAGACGAAAACAAAATGCGGTTTGTGCAGATTAAAACAGAGATGTAGTTGAAGATATATCTTTAAAGCTTTATGTAAATGAAGGTGGTTTTTATAGCAGGTTTATGGGCATTCGTGCAGAAAATTAACATATTTTTTTTGCCAGCAGAGCGATTAGTTTCCATATCAGTGTATTCAGATTGGCATTGAGACCGAGTTTATTTTTGAAATTTTGTCTGGGTCATGCAACTTCATTTTTCATCCGTGGGAAACCCTTTTATGTATTCTATGAAATTGTGAGGCCAAAGCTCCAGAAAGAAGCCTGAGAAGAAGCCTTCATAGATAAAATATCAACATTCCAAACTTTTCCGGAGTTTCTAAGCACCGCTGAAAAATAAAAATGTTATATTTGTATGAAATGCATTGGTACAGGAGAAATAATCTTAGGAATTCCTGCTTTCTTTGTTGTCTGTGCGTTTCTCAGCTCCCTGGTCTATTTTGTGTTGTGTTCACTAATCGTTAGGAGAAAGTCACGAATACCAAAGCCTTGCAAACTCAGTCTGTCACCTTTCTGATTCCTCCACCACCTGCCCACATCTGGGGCTTGCACCTCACCTGTCGGGAACCATCCGTCTGAAGTGTCAATCGGACAAACCTAAATAATCCCGTCTGGACATGAAGGAAAGTTCGAGACAAAGGAATGTCATAAACAACAAACATCGGTCGTCTCGAGTGGGTCCGGAATTCAGTTCAGTCTCTTGACCTGGTTGATACTTTCGTGAGTGTGTGAGTCTATGGACGGGGAGGAGACAAGATTGAAGAAGGAGCTAAGCCTGTAGGGTTCTGGATTGTGGCGCAGTCAGCCCTGTGAACACTTTGTCCATTCCTTTGTGTTCTTTAATTGTCCTGGGTAGATTTTTATGTTTTGTTGATGTTCACATTAGCGATCATATTCGTGTTCATTTTAATGTTTGTGTTAATGTTTGAGTTTGTGTTCATGTCAGTGTTTATGTTAGTGTTCATGTTCGTGTTAATGTTTTTGTTTACATTAGTGTATGCCAGTGTTCATGTTCGTGTAAATAGTAACATCTTGTTCTTGCTCACACACTTATATATATATAGTTTATGCTCCTGGTTGTGTTCATGTTCGTGTTAATGTTTCTCATATTTATATTTATGTTAGTATTCATGCTCATTATAAATATAAACTTGTTCTTGTTCATATATTAAAATAGTGTTTATGTTCCTGTTTGTGTTCATGTTGAGTTAGATGTTCGTGTTTTTGTTCGCGTTCGCTGTTTGTGTTCTTGTTTATATTTATTTTGTTTCCGTTTCAATTAATTTTTATTTATCGTTATGATCATGCTCAATTTCACATCGCCCGCATATTAACTTCTCGGATGTAGGGAAATAGAAACACAGATATTTTTAAGACTCCATAAGAGTACAGATTACCTTTGACCTCTATATTATCCATCAAACATGTATGCATGGGTTACAAAACATGTGAAAAAACTTCCCTGACCGGACAACTAGCCGAGCTCGTTAGCATCGCTTTGTCCCGCAGGACGCGGAGGTAGAACCACAGAGTCGGTGGCTATTCTTCCTCCTGTGATGGCCGCCTGGCCTGAGGTCTCGTGGAGCCAGAGGTGTGTAGCCAACTTTTGATCATGTAGAGTAGATGGCGGCCATCAGAGTCCGAGGGCCTCCTCAGTAGCCAGCTGTGGCCAGACTAGCGAGGCCAGACTGTCTCAGGCTCCGGTGCCTCCCACCGAGCATCGGCGGCGACTGCAATCCGCCCAGGACTTGCCGGGGTCCATGGCAGCAACAGTGCGCATCATCGCACGGAGAGAACAGTCTGGAACTGCACGACGGCAAATATTGAACAAAAATAGAAGGCTTTAATGAATGCATTAAAGTGCTTTATTCTCCACTTTAAAGACCAGTTCTGCAGTCGCGACAGACCAAAGACACGGCTAAGTGGGCAACTTACAGCCAGCATCCATCATGTTTCCACTGGAGGGGGGCAGCAGGCGGGGGGTCATTATCACGCACTTCCTGCCGCCCACACCATCCGCATTTACATCAGACCAGAAGCTTCCAGCACACGACCGAACCTCTGCCTCCCTGCGTACTCTGAGCATCTTTCTCGGGTGTTAATATTAATCAAAGAGATATTAGAGTGCTGGAAAGGACATAGAAGAGAAATACTGATAAATAAGCTTAAAAAACGTAGAAATGTAAGTTGGTTCTTATACTTCAAAACGAATATTAATCTCTGTCCACATATTACCATTAACTTTATCCTAGTCACTACTATATGCCTAAGATCAAAAGATATTTTCTCTTAATCATCTTAATTAGCTCGTTTATTCTAAGAAACAACATCTGATTGCAATTATTTTCTCAAAGTGCTTCATTACCGTCATCGATTTTTGAGATTATGAAATGCGTTAATTGATTTAATTGTAGTAATCAAAGCTTTGTTTCACAAAATCTGACAAACAACCAGCAGTTGCGGTTTTCAAACTAAGAATTCTGATCCTCACCGTTAAAATGCACTATTTGTACTAACTCATGCTAGCTCACTTTATCGACAGTGAATATATCCTCTCATGTCAATCTAGATGTTGATTTATTACTTTGTGGTCATCCTAGTCTACCACTTACCCAGAACTCTGAGTTTTCCAGTGATACATATCTTTATAAGGCAAGCAAAGTACAGGGTGGACCACCTTAACATCCTGCGCAACGCCTTGGAGCACAGTCGGCTACTTGTAAGTGGCTCACCCTGGCAAATCTTCTTCCTCCGTACATGCTGCTGTGCATTGTCTGGATATTGAATTAGCAAGTCGGCATGCTTTTTCACTGGTCAATCAGCAATTCAAATGTTTAATGTTCAATTATATTCAGGTTTTTTTATAATACCATGTTTTGTTTAATGTTAATTATGCATTCTGTTTCAACTGACAGACGCTTGCCATGTCGTTGTAACCACGATGAATAAATATGGTGCTTTATAATTACACCAACACTGGTGAATGTTTAAATTAGCAAGTGTCGAAAAAAAATCATCAAGACCGAATATTATTGCTGCAACACTACCCCAAAAGCAAAGTCGACCGTAACATTTGCGAACAGCACTGAGAAATCGCTCAGAATCCTCCTCCATGGCCAACAGAGCGTGTCCGGAGCCTCTCTGTGATGTAACCGACATGACGTCACTCTTTTCTCCTCACTCACTCCCCCGGCAGTTGTGGCAGAGTTGAGGGAGAGCGGAAGCTATAAAATAAGCCTCCGACATGCTAGGAAGTTATTGACCAACAAGACGAGCTGAGGGCTCTGGAGCACCGAAGTCTTCAGCAGTCTAATCACATTTCCCTCGACATCCAGCGGATGAGGCGGTGTGGCCATCCACGACTTCCCTCCTCCCATCACCATGTTTTTCTACACTCACACGTGCGTGCACACGCTGCATAAACGAGCTCGGCCTTCACATGCAGGCTCCTGACCTGCTCCTGTGGTCTCTACACAATCTTCTTGTTGCTGAAACATTTTTTTCAGGGGAGGGTGTGGGGGGAAGAAGAGGAGATGGCGCTTAAACCATTTGTTCCCCTCTTGTAGTTTTTATCTTCTTTACATTCCCGGTAAATGTAATAAATTAGTGGCAACGATTATTTTCATCTTGAAAGGAAGACGCTAGAAGGACAAGAAAAGAAGGGCAAATGGATGAGAAATGGAGAGAAAGAGGAAAAGAAGTCCCCACAACCGATGCTAGCAAGGGACGAGAGCATATTCCCATCAGGTCACCGCGCTGGGAGAGAAGCACGAGGTGCACGTGGTGTGTAAGGAATAGCAGGGGTACGTGACGCCAGCCATTTTGCCGGAGGAGGACAGATCGCTAAGCCGGGTGACCCCCGACCTTGCATGGCACGAGCCAGCAGTGACCACAATTCCGTGCGGCGAAGGGAAAAAAATGTTTCTGATTTTCTCAGACGTTCTCGACCTTTTTTTCTGTGATGTCAGAAACAGATTGTAAGGAGCGCTACACACGGAAACAGGAGATTTTCGGTGTTTGATTGATTAGTTAATTGACTGAGTGAATGATTGATTGATTGGTTGGTTTGCTGCTTGATTGGTCGGCTGGTTTCGCGAGAGTTTTTTTTTTTTCTTACACGTAGAGTTAAATTGCATGAACGTTTTTTGTGTAGAAATGTTATCCTGCATAAACACAACCGTATCACTCCCTTATCTCGATCTTCATTTCTCTCTTCCTCTGTATGTGCGTGTCGAAAACCTAATTCGAAAGTCGTGCACGATGTTGAAATTACCAGCATTAACCTGAATAAAAATAGAATTACTGATTTCTAAACATTTTATAGAATATTTTACAATGTCAGAAGTTAAAGATGAAAGCTGGCAATTCTCTGCCCGTTAAACAAACTGCTGTGGATTCTGTAGTTATGTCCCTGTCCAGATAGAGGGAGCGGCAATTTTCTTGCTCTTTCTTCCACTGAGAACGTGAAAAGTCCCGGATGATTGTGCAAGGCGAGGGTCACGTGCCCTCGACATTTTGCAAGCCATACGAAAACAGTTTTACGTGTTGCTCCCTTTGTGAGTAGTAGGGGCCGTATTATACCCGCTGTAAGATTCTGACCCAGGGTGCTCTCTGCCCATTGATCTCAAGCAGTTCACAGCGCCCCCATCAAGGGGACGCTATTCAAGTCACGCGGTGTCTCGCGGTGTCTCGCGGTGCTTATAGTAATCATGTTGATTTAGCCTTAATATCATGCATCGCATGCGATATTTGTTGATGCTGAGCGCTCTTTAAGATGAAGTAGGGTTCGTCGTGCATGTGGGAGCGAGTGGAATCAGTGTAAATGTTTTGCTTTGTTTTTCGTTTATCAGTTAGTCTCCTCTCATTGGCCAGGGAAGAGCTTTCAGTTTCCAGAAAACCAAACTAACAAAGTTTTGAATATGAACTAATTAAGTGGTGTTAATTATTTATGATCACCAAGCAACTTTTAAAATAGGGTAATAATTTTATGGCGAATAGTGACTAAGTAAAATGTTCCGTGAAATAAAACTTTCATGCAAATAAATTGTAAAAAAAAAACACTGGTAAGATGTCTGCCTTAGCTGGTTTGAAATGACGTGTGGTGTTGAAGCTCAGCTGGTCGGTGGTTTGTCATTGCTTTCACACTCCAAACATTCTTGGGAATAAGTAAGAAAACTCTTAAGGGCTTGACGTATTGATAGACACATTTATGTCCGCTTGAAAAAAAGCAATTCCACGGTTGTCCAAACATATTCAAAATGTCTTCTGACTTCTGCGCTCCGATGGCAATGGTATGTCTTGAGTTACGGACTCATGCTGCTTGAAGCCAAGAGGTCCACCACGATCTGGAAATAGAACTCTTCTTTTTGTCTTTGTTGCGGTCCTCATTTCCTCACTTTCATTTATTCTTTCTTTCTGACTTTGTACCTGAACTTAAAGGTGAACAGATCATACAGTCGTTGTCAGTCGTTGTAAACACTCGGGAAATTGAAGTGTTATCTCAGACATGGTATTCCTGGCGCTGGTCCAGGCTCCCACGCGGCTTTGATCGTTTTCATCAATGGCAGGCCAATTAGAGTAAGCGTTGGAAATATGTAACTCTTCCAGCCATGCAGAGTGCTTGTGTCAAAGGTCACACTACGTCCGGAGGTAGCTTATACCAGGACAAGGCTAGAAATGAGGAGGTAATTACAGGGCGTTAAGTTTATCTCTGCTCCTTTCTCTTGCCCTCTTCCTTGCATGCATTAGTTCCTTGCCCCTTATGTTTTCAATCCTTTGATGGCAGCATTTTGTGAGTCTGGTATCAACGCTTAAAGCTTTTCATTTCATTCACACAACTTACCGACCGTTACTGTATTCAAGACATAAGGACACCACCCGAGACAGCCAAGAGAATTCTTCTACTTTCTACTACAAGCAAGGCCTTATATTCATTCGTCCTTATTCGCCAGAACGTTTGGATAAAGTAACTTTGAAAGACTGCCCTCTTTTCCAATATTCACAACAGTATTGCGATATTGTCTTTTTTTATCAGAGTTCTATCTTGATGCTTTGTTTTTTCACTTTGTATCCTCATCTGTTCCTCCCACCCAATAGTTCCATCCAACTCCCGCGTTCCTTAGTGTGAGTGCAGCATCTTGTCTTTGCAGGCTCATGCGGATTTAAACTTAGGCCGATGGTGGTGTATCGACAAAGGGATGTGTCTCCACACTAGTAGCAAAGCATCGATTCTTCCCACCCCTCCCTGTCCCCCACGCCACCTCCCACGCTTCCTCCCCTCGCTGGGCATTGCATCAAGCTTGAAGAAGTCCCGGCAACAAGCCGATGCATTTGCACCGCCGCTACTTCACCACTGGGGCTTCGGGTTTCGGAGAAAGACGCGGTTTTTATGGCGAGAGACCCTCGCTTGACGAGCTCCTGGGGCGAGCAACAGGAGCCCGCTGCTCGAGAACTCTTCCGAGAAAGGGCAAGTAACGTGGCCAGTGTTCGCCCCTCGTCAACAATGTCCTATTCTCGCGTTACTCTCGTTTTTTTCTCGCCGCTGGCTGCAATAGCGAGAACGGGCAGTCTGTGACTGTGCATTTCCAGGGATGGTGTTAAAGGTCTTATACATGCTGGAAATATAAATCTAACAATATTGCAACTGTATTATAGTCGACACATAAAACGAGTAGGTTTGAAGGCATGATTAAGTAAAAATAGAAACAAACAGAAAGAGCTGAAAATTTCCTAGATACTGCTTTGTGTTCAAAGGGACGAAATTTGTTTGTTGTCTTTTGTAAATTCCAGCGCAAAGTTCTAATTATCTCACTATCGCCTTTCATCAACGCGGTTTGACTGACAGTCCAGCGGCATTTGCAAGTCAAACGAAATTTTTATGAAATGAGGTACATTGGGTTTGGGAGAAGTCAGAGACGAAAGACAGAAAAAAGATGCATGGAAACGAGTGTGGCAAAGGAAGAGAAAAAAAGAGAGGGCAGTGAGGAAGAGAATAGGATGGAATTGAAGAGATGGGCAGAAAACATATGTCGATGCAAGAATTTGTGATGTGGGTTAGGGTATGATGAGCTACACATGTTCAACCACAGACCAGGAACAGTGACAGGCTCACTGCTTGTGACCAAAGCTTCGCCCAGGATCTTCATCCTCGTGAAACCTCTATTACAACATGACTAAGAGGCCTGGGGAACGGGGAGGTAACTCCAACCGAATCTTCTCTCTTTTCCGCTTTGGTTTCCTTGTTTGATTTTGTCTGTCACTGTGGAACCCGACGTCACGAACAAAAAAAAAAACTTAAGAACGGTTTGGCATCGATCCTGAAGACGTCAACAGGTGGCAGGCATGTTATGGGAGGGAGGACAGGAAAATTGATCCAAACCCAATTTGCGAAACTGACCGGGAGTTTACGCTGTTTTGACTCCCTCCTCCGAGAAGGTTTGTGGAGGGAAAAAGGCGAGTTGGATTCAATCATATCGCAAACACACCGCTTAAGCAGCCTGTGCAGTCGCTTGTGTTTCTGGCGATGGCTGTTTTGCTGTGGCGGGGAGAACACTTTGCTGTCTGTGTTTGCTTTTGCTTTGTGTGACTTGAGACCGAGCCCAAGAACCAGACGCCTGGTGTTTTCACTGAAGCGCCCTCTTTCTAAGACTTCTTAATTTTCACGTAACTGCTTGGCCGTGTTATTGGCAGGCTTTGTCCTCGGCACAGCGCAGGCAAATCAGATTAGTTTAAAAGGGTCACCGAAGACCTTCCAAAAGGGCGCTGGAGACACAGGTTCGCCCTCGTGTCTCTATATTTGGTTTTATCTGATTTTCTTTTTGCGCGAGATGATGCGTCTAAAAATATCTCCAAAGCCGAAAAGTGCAAGAAGTTTCACCTCCAGGAAACCTATATGATATACAAGTAAGATTGTAAACAACGTTGAAGACACCTACATGGTCTTTGCGGGAAGTTTGACATTAATGACTCCTGTGTGGCCTGGGATTGAATGATATTCGACATTAAAGATGCCTGAACGTCCTGAAGGAAGTTTGGCATGACGTGGCCCTGAATACAAGACGGGTCCACTGTCATTGAGATAAATAAGAAGGTAAACACATCACTGTCAGTGGCACCGAGATAAACAACCTCACTGCCCAATAACTGAGAGGTTACAGGCTTATATTTGTTTTTAGAAATAGGGAGGTCCGCTACTTTGCTGCTTCCTTTATACTGTCAAACGATAGATGGACTGATTGATAGATAGGTAGGCGGGTAAGTACTGAAGGTGTTTAGTTACTGCCAGATCAAAGACGCCGGCAGCGTGTGGCAAACTCTTTGGGCACAGAGCAAAGTGAGTCGTTGACACAGTAAATGACATCTTCTCTCTTCAGTATATATATACATATATGTGATAGTTTGATGAGAAGCTTGACACAGCACGTTTATGAATAATCAGTACATTAATTAAAATCGATGAGCAATTCAATAATCAATGAAATGAAATAAAAGGAAAGAGCAAAGTTGGTAATTATTCTATTATGACAAAGTAACGACATCCTTAATTGATATGATCTCCCTCACTCATTCTCTCTCTCCATATAGATACATAATCATTGAATAATGATAAATAATCATTTCAAATATGATCAGGTATCAAATAGAAAATAAAAATGCAGAGTAAGACATCAGTTCGATATCAAGTTCTCATGGAGCAGATATTTTTTGATTGTTTGCTATTTTCTATTCCCTTCTCGCGTTGGTACGTGATGGTCGACCGGAAGTTGCCGTCGCGCAAACAGCAACTCGATCCTCACACTTTGCAGGCGCCTGTGAGCAGACGACACGGAATCCGCCACAAAACCTTCTCCCCGCTCCTCTTGCCTCACTGCAAGGCTTCCATCCTTTCATGCCAGAACTACTTACTATTACAAGATTTCTACATATATTTTTTTCACTGGACAGCTAGTCCTACTTGCACTCTCCAGGGGACAGCACTGCAGCGTCTGCAACACATCTCGAGCTGAAGGTGGAGTGCTCTTCTCCGGGACTAATCACCGACGTGTGTCCAGGACCTGGGAGTCAGGTTGCTACTTCAAGATGGTCGCTCGTAGGCTTTCACAACCGTTGTTTGGCAGACTTCATAAGCCTCGCTTTCATCGCTAAGTCTGGAGGCAGACAAGCTCAGGATAACTGAGATACAAGATAAGACAGCAGTTGTGCGCCCTGTCGTCCCCACGCACCCCGGTGTGTCATCACCGTCCACTGTGTTTACTGAGCGAGGGATCAAAGAGTACTGTACTGTCTGTATCTACATCCTATGTATGTTTGTCATCTTTTCATCCATTTATCTCCTCTACCATCTTCATATTTCCCACGTGTACGGCCTGTGTGTATGTGTGTGTGTGTGTGAGTAAGCACTCCGCGTTTGTATGTGATTAAAATAGCAGAATCCGAAGAAAATTTGATGGAAGATCCTTTGGTACAAACATATATATTTCTTTTTCATTGTCCATTTTCCCTGTCTCATTCATTTCACTCTCCTATCGGTTCTACGTTCTTTCCATCGCTTGGACATTTTGTATGTTCTACCTTCAACAACTTGGGGGAAGAATGAAAGAATGGATTATTTAATAATGTACTGCGTTCGATCATCTGAAATCTCTTCCAAGTTTTAATCGTAGATTGTCAGTTCTGACTGGAAGGATTATCACTTGAATTACTAGGTTCTTATTGCAAACCTTTTCATACACTTCGATCTTTCTTTTCACACAATTTCGGTTTTTTGGTGACACTCGTTAAAAGATGTATCTGTACTGGGCGTGCGTGCTTGTAAATATATGAATGCATATGAACACAGATATGAACATATTCTTCTAAATATATGTTTGCATACTTGTGTGGAATATATCTGTATGAGTGCTTTCTCTGTGTACGATATGACTGACATGTGTGGCGGATGTAAAAAGACAAGAAAATATATCCATGGATACTCTTTCACTCACTCCCCACCTTCCCTTCTTCCGAGGTGGTGTTTTGCGCGAAATTTATTCCAGAAAAAAACGACAGAGGCTCTTCTCTTCCCACTCTCCCTGCAGATCACCACATGATCTTGCTTCTTTCTCTCTCAATGTGCAATCATGCTCGGCCATAGTCTCGGACCAGACCCTGACTCTTCGTCCGGCCGGCTGCAGCCAGTCCTGCCATGCTTGGTCACAACCTGCAGCTGCCAACTTCCACTTGGAAGCCTTCTGGTGCTGTTTCCAGTCACGCCACAGCACGTGCCTGTCTGGGCCTTCCTGGGCCTCTCCGGGCCCCCCTGGCCTCCCTGGCCTCCCTGGCCTCCCTGGTCTCCTCAGGAACAAAAAAAAAAAAGGAATGAACAGAGCATAAAAGATGCGGGCTGACAAATGTCCACGATGCAAGATGGATGATTTAAAGGTTGGAGGGTTGTGGTCAAGGCCCTTGGTCAGGCGTTGCCGTAATTTTCTGGCTGGCCCTGTGGCCTGCCGCCTGTAAGTCTGTCACTTGTCTTGTCCACAGAGGTGAAGGTTGGGCTGGCAGCGCGATTGTGGCGGCGCCACGAGAATGCTAATCACGAACCATAATCGTTTTACCTCTCTTTGCACGCACTGCTCAGGCTTTTAAGTTTTTTTCAGAGTTTGCACAAGCTTTGTTGAATCCAACTGGGAGTCACATTATAATTCCTCCGTTACAAAAAGATCCGTGCATGGAGAAAGTGTTTTTTCTGTGAGTTGTGAACATTATCAAGCCTATGATGTGACAATTTCTATGGATACACCCTCTGCTTTAAAAGGTAAATTCCTTTCTCCAAATTTTCTTGACTGACTTTCTGTTCTGGCAATCGGTAAAGTAAGTCTATCTTACTTTTCACCAATCACTAAAAGTCTTGCACTTAAAAATTATGGCATTGTCATCCCTTTCTGTTGATGTCTTAAAAAGTTTGGCAAAAAGAAGAAAAGGAAGGAAGAAGGAGCGACAGCAGCGATCAATAGCCAAGATGGCCACAAGTGGATGCGGACAGAGACACGGGATGGGGGAGCAGCGGAGGATTGACAAGCCAGCCTTGAACACGATAGCAGTGGGCAGCCCGCACTTCGCACTTTTTCTTCTTGTTAGATGGTCAGGGGAGGGGCAGGAAAGGGGTGTGTGTGTGTGGGGTAGGATGGTGAATGGAATATATTAAAAAACAGCTAAAACGTCAAATGCACGTTTCGTTGCTCGGTGATAAGATTCCTTATTCTCTTATTTTTTGTAGTTAATGGTTTTTTTTAATAACTGATGAGAGGAGAACGTTTTTGGTCGTAAAAGAAAGTCGGGGGATGTAGATGGGAGGGAAAAGGACACACGATGTGTGACATAATCATAGGAAGGAAGTAGGTTTTCACAGGGGGATGCCTCTCATTCCAACAGTTTTTGACTTTTGGTCTTCGCTGGCACAACTGGCAAAAACAATGTCAGCACCGGTTGACTGAAAAACGTAAAATAGAATAAAAAAAATTTCCTCAATATGCAAGTTTCTTGCAGAAAGTCTTGTTAGGGCAGTGCTCGTAGATGATCTACATTTCCTGACAACCCTAACCGATTTACCACTTTTATTGGCATTTTCAATACCCACGTGAAAAGTGAACTTTCAGGTGGGTACCCAGACCACTGAGGTAGCTGGGTGTTTAGAGACATATTTCACTTAACAGTATTAACGTCCAGCTCAAGATTTAGCTTTTGAGACAAGTCTTCAGAAGGTAATGACCATGATAGGATAAGACGATAAGTAATCGACAAAGTAGTCGCGAAAACAAAGTCCTCCTCCCTTCTCAAAAGTTAACCCCACCAAAACAAACAACAACAAAAAAAAAAAACAAAAAAACAAACAAAAAAAACAAACAAACAAAAAACAAAAACAAAAAACAAATCAGCTGTGGAACTTATACAGAACTCCTGAGAAGTACATGATGTTAATTAAATCTATTAGATACCTTTATTGCAACCGTTCCGTCGGAATCTCAAATGTTTATGTTTACTAAGGAAAAATTCTGCAGGTAGGCAGTGGGAAAGACAGAGAAAAAGAAAGAAAGATGCCCAGAACTAAGGGGTGAACGGAGAAAGAAACCAGTTGGCCATTATTTAATAAGTAGATTGCAACTTGCTTGATTGGCTGGTTAGGTGGGTATGGTCGAGTGAGAGATATACGGAGAGTGAGTGAACGAACGAGTGAACGTTAGCATCCACAGAAACGCCACCTAGCGTTGCCAGGCAGCAACGGCGTCTGACGTCAGACATTATCGGTGACGAGGAGAGCGACTAGACGGCAGAGTATGACATGAAGGACGGCTTCTCCGCCTCTATTATCGCCGCAGTAAATCCCCTTCTGCTGCACTTGTTGGCCTGGAGTGCTGGCAGTCGCTTCTCCATTCTGCAGTGTGGCTGAAGGGCCAGACAATTATTCTCGAATTTGCAGCTGATACCTCCCAGATACACTGATACCCCGTCGGCATCACACTCCACCTTCACGCTTCTCAACTCATTAGCATAAACCTCTGACCGCAGCTTTGTTGGTGCTCGGCAGTTTGTTTTCGCTGAGTCCACCCGTAAGTCACACTATGTACATAAGACAATACCCACCCAAATACTCGACCTCACCATTTTCCAATTTCACACATCTACGGTAAGCACTTTAAGATTTGTGTGTATATGCACGCACGCACGCGCTACACAAACACATAAACAAATGAGAGTATATTCACTTGCAAGTTTCTTTAATTCAGTTTTATTTCTATTTCTATTCCCTAAAGACTAAACTTGTCATCTCTTAGTTATTGATCAGCAACTTGAAGGATTCCAAAGGTCTCATATTTTTTCCTGCTGTTTTGAATAAATGCTAATATTTACTCAATTAAATACAAGTTTTAGATCTTTAGAAAGTAAGTACTGTGTTAATGCAGACAAAGTTACTCAGTTCGTTTCCAAACTACTTCTGAGCTTTGAAATATAATCTACAGAGGATTTACAATGTTGTTCATCTTCATGTGTTTCATCTTTATTTATTTTTATTTGATTATATGTAACCTTTGATATAAATATTTTTATCTGAAATATAAGTTTACACTTCTTTTTTTTTTTTTTTTCTCTTTTTTTTCTTCTTTCTTTCTCTCATCGTTTATCGCCTCTTCTTTCTTAAAACGATGCGAGGCCGTTGTCCCAAGTCAATTTCATTCACGATCGCAATAAATAAATAAGAGCATCACCCAAAAAATAAAAAAAAGCTATGAAAATATGCGTTTCTCAACATTGGTGGCAGTGAAAACATCTACTCGTGCCCAATAATCTTCCAAACGATGCCCTTGATCTTGCTCTCTCTCTCTCGTCCTTGACCCCACCGCCATCTTTCTCCGCAGCCCTGGAGGCTCTCGAGACATACCCGCGGTGTTTCCAGAAAAAAAAAAAGCCTGTAACGCGAAAACAGCAGCAAGCGCCACCTTCACAGCACAAAGGGCGAAAACACACTTTCATTTTCCATCCCCCTTGACACCGGGATGGAGCTGCGATGGAGTGACAGTCTGCTGGGCGGGCAAACTTTGCTGCCCTCCTCAAAGAGGAGCTGGCAATAGATGCAGGGAGGTGTCACTGTGCCTGGCCAAGCGGTGTAACTTGATTTGCTAAGATAAAATGAAGTCTGCAAATAAGGCCACCTTTATTGCGATGTGAAGGAGGGAAAAAGCCATCTTGCGTCCATTTCATTTTTTTTTCTCTTCTGTCAAGACACTTGTTTTTTTTTTTCTGTGGATTTTAAGATTTTTAATTCAATCTCTTTCAATGCTGCGAGTTTTTATATTCGCACAGTAATAAACTTGGAGTAAAGAGAAAACGGAATGAAGTTAATGATATTAACCTGGAGGAGGACATTGAAGCTGGACTTAGCAGTGGTTTGGCTCGACTCAGAAGATAGGTTTTGCTTTGGGTTCGTAAAAATAGTAATGGTCAGTAGTAAACAGAGGGCGGAGATGATTTGTTGAGCGGATTTATAATGAAGGGAGTGACCCTGGCACTAGCGCCTACACACATAGAGTAAGCAATGATTTTTAATGAAAACGAATTCTCATCAGATGCTTTGAAAGGCACTGACAGATGTTATTATCTTCTTTCAAAGCACTCATTTAAAATAAACCAGAAAATTGAGGGATTGTGTCAACGAGATAAAAACAAACAAACAAACAACAACAACAAAAACAAAAAAACAAAAAAAACAAACAAAAAACAACAAAAAAAAAACAAAAAAAACAAAAAAAACAAACAAAAAAACAAAAAACCAAACAAAAACAAACGAATCGAAAACAAATTAAAATAAGTTGATGGAGCAATAATTATGTCTCATTATTAACTCAGCGGTAGGATGGGAGTGGGAGGGCAAAGGAACATTAATGAGCTCCAATTGAGTATTAAGGAAACGTAACTGTGAATAATTTGCGGTGAGTGTAGATGAGACAGACTCAGCCAGCTGTGATGGATGTGCCCCTGGCCGTTTATCGGACTAGTGTAGCTGTGATCAATGTGGTCCTCTCCGTTTATCAGGCTAACGTGGCCTTGATTGATACGCTTCTCCTGCTTATCAGACGTGCGAGAGGTCACGTGGGCGGCCCGCAAGTCGTTTATCACATTAGCATAACTGCTTGGCCTGGATACAGTCACGGGAGGTAACTCAGGACAAAGTGCGCAGCTGTCCATTAACTTTTAATGCAGCTGACTGTCAGCTGTGGAGGGTTTGCAGACAAACAGTCTGTGGGAAAAGAACGTGTGCAGGATACGAGGCCTGTGGGACGACTAAAGGCAGGGTTCAAGTCCTAGAATTACTCGTGTATGTGTTGTCTTCTGTGCAAGGAGCTAATGAAATGCTTTTGTTTTGCATGATGGTGGTCGTTCGTCTGTGTGCGAAACAATCGAAATAAACAAGTCTTAAACATGTTCTTTGAGCATCAACTTTACCATAATCTCTTAAATTATTTTTTTTTTCTCCAGGATGTCATCTGATGCTAAAGTGTTGGATACTATCATTTTGGTCCTCCCCTCTTCTCCGCTTTTTCTGACGATCTAAGACATGAGATCACTCAGAGTTCAAATCTTAACAATATAATTTACTTATGGTATTCATTCAAGTAATTGTTAATTGCCTCTCGGTGTTTCATTAGTATCATGCATGCTGTCGTTTCTCTCTTTGATCCTGAGTAGACCACTATATGTTGTTATATGTTCTTTACTCTCCATCCTATCTTTGTGAGTAGTCCTCCTTCCCCAGTTCCACCATAGAGCGTTTTCTCTACGGCTTCTGGACAAACTGAAATAGATAGGTGTGAATATATTTCTATATGCGCTAGGACTTAACTCTTTAAACTGCTAGGTCGCATGTTCTTCGGAATGTATTGGGACAGCTGGCTGGAGGAGCGAAGCAAGAGCGAGTTAGCACTGTGAGGAGGCTCGTGCATCCCGCGAGAGTCTACACACCGTTTGCTCAATTAAATTCTCGTTCCCACGAGAGCGGAAGGCCGTCACAGTGCCACCTGCGAGCCTCAACTGGACCACTTTGCCATTCTTATCCCTCTTTTCAAAAATTGTGGCAGCTTTGTCTCTGACAGCTACTCTAATGGACAACTCAAAATCTGAAATTATTAAAGTCAAAATGCTAGAGTAGCTAAGAAAAAGCTTAACGGCAGAACATTACCATCATGCAATTTTTATCTGCATATTTCTCATGCAACTTGTTCCATTTCCCATGTTTCTTTAACCACAACCATGCAAAGACAATAAACCAATTAACCTTTGAAATGGTCTTACAGTAAAAAGAGCTTAAGGTCAAGATTGAAAAAAAAATCCGCAACATTCCTTGTTTTCGATATCTTGTTTTATTTAGACTGAACTATGCAACACACATTTCTGCCACATTTTTTTCTAGAGTTTGTTGTCTTATTATCAGGCTGATGACAGCAGAATGAGGAATAGTAACAGCAAGGTTTATCACGAGGTCTGTGTCTCTTTGAATACAAATAAAGCTGGTCATCACATGACATTTTTGCTTTAGTGTCCGACTTTGAAATTTAGACTTTTGGTGAGTAAGGAGTTCAGTGATGAAAAGGGATTCTAAACGACTGGTGGAAATATCATCTTGACTATCATTGTCTACGTCCCATGTACACGAAATACTATTTCAACCTATCAACTGTTTCCAATGATTTATCCTAATACTTGCCTTACTAGATAAATTTACCTCGATTTTTAGTGTTGTTTTATTATTAATCTATCCATTAAGGAGTTTCCTTATTTATAAGGCATCGTAAAAGAATTTTGTAAGGTTGGTATAAGTTGTGAGACTAATGCTGCAATGTAGGACCATGGCACAGAAAGCAAGAGAGTTGAGAGGCCAGACGCCCGCAGAAACTGCTTTCAAGTTTTTATCTGCAACAAAAGCCCTGTGACAAGCATCGCCTCCTCCCTGGTGGGCCCCGAGGAACCTCTTCTGGTGACATCGAAAGGGCGCAGACTTTATTGGTTCGGCCGTGTGACCCGCCATGACACGCTCTCCGAGACCATCCGTCAGGGCTTCCCTCAGGGAGGTCGACGCCGGGGTCACATCAAGGGGGAGGAGAAATGGTCACGTGACGGACGTGATGGCTGCTGGTCAGCAATGGTCACAGTGGAGAATCTTGCCAGCTGCTGCAGTCCTCCAGCTTCTCGCATCCCTCCCCCTCGCCACCAGTCAGGTAGAGGCTAACTTAATTAAACACATCGTCACGTGATGTTGGCAGCAGACGGCAGTAAAGCAAGTCAACAGCTGCAGTCAGTATTCTAAGTTGAAGATGAATGTCACAGGGACAAGAACATCCTACAAATCATTGAATAAATTTTGTATGGAGGTCACTGTGAACTGCTGCAAGTAGATGGTGGATGAGAAGAGGATGGCATCAAAGGCGGGATGACAGTCCTTAGTACACACCGCTGGGACAGCAATAGAAAGGGAGGGAAGGACGCCCAAAGAAGCCCCCCACCAAAAAAAAAAAAGAATCTTTTAAAATAAAAAGAAAAGAAGAAGGATAAGCAGCAAAAGAAGATTAAAAAAGAACAAGAATGACAACAAGAAGCCATCACAGCAAAGTATCAACACATTGGTGCACGTTTAATGTACAGCTAGACATCGGTATGTTTGCCTTTCAAATATACACTTCTACGAGTAGTCTTCGAAATGCTTGCTTTAGTATGGATCCGCCATGTTAGTCGATTTGAGACAATGTAGCCACTTGATAAGGGCATTTGTCCAGCACATTTGATGGAAAAGCTCTGATGACAGAAACATTGTACAGCTGCGTCTGATCATACGCAAGACGACCGTGAATCCAGCTTTTCAATCAGTCAGAGACTAGAAGATGGAGCAAGAGTTTGGCGAATCGATGTTTGCTAGCAGAAGTATTGGATTCTTGGTTCGATAATGTTAAAGATCACTATCATTCTGCAAAGAGAAGTCCTGGCACATTTGCCTCCCTCCCTGAAAAAGGGGCAAGCCCCCAATCGCTCGATAGTCACAAAAAGGGGAAAAAGTGGAGAAGGGAACGAAGAATCAGACGATAAAATTTGTTGTTACAGGCAAGTTTAGTTTTGGGGCACAGATATCATCGGGAAAAAAGCTTTTGTCAATATTTAGCGCACGCAACCTTCTGTTGCCCGTGTTTAAAGGAACAACAGCGATTGTGTGTTGCTGGAGTCAGGGTTAGTGAATCTTGAGAAGTGTTTTCTTTAGGCTCAGAATGGAACTTGCTCCTCCTGCAGTCGCATGCACATCATGATTAACGACCGTCATCTTTGACTGCTTCCTTCATCTCCTGCCTCGGTTTTATGCTTTTTGTGGTTAGAGTTTTGGCTTTATTGGAAATACAGAATCCAAGAATAAGGTTTATTGCTTTCTGATAAAACATTTTAAAAGTGCAGGTATGACATCCCAGGGAATATACACTGTTGAAAGTAACTGTTCAGAATCCAAATAGGTTGCCTAAAAATAAAGGTGGAATAAAATGTAGTTTATTCATGGATATTTCGATTCCGTTGTGAGGTCACGCTGACAAGTGCATGTCATCGATAATGAAAAGATGAACTCCTGCAGCGATAGAGAGCGAGATGAGGTTGCTGGTCCTCCTGGTCTTGCAGATCGTGTGGCAGCAATGCTTTATCACAAAGTGGTTTGACAGCTTGGAGAGACACATCACGGATGGCGAGTACCCGAACTTGAGAAGGGAGGTGCGCATGTGTGTCTGTGTGTTCGTGAGCGCGTGCAGATGTTCGTGTCTAGATGCACGCATGTAGGTATGAGTGCTGTAAGTGTGTCTTAGAACTATATTTTTATATTTTAAAAGCTCGTGGATTTTCAGCAATTTGGCCAAGTATAGTTATTGGTGAGATACCCGGGTGTCTTTTCCATCAGTTTCATACCTGAATTTTTGCAGTACCCTTCATCTGTACATCCATTAAGAGGTTCGTCTATCCACTGATCCATCATTTAGCGATCTATCATCTCTCAATTCATTTGTCTGTCAGTAGCAATATTATTATTGTTCTGTAACCTCTGAGGAAATTTAATAAATCTCCACTCCCCAGTCCTCGTTTCATCTTAAGATAGTATTCATATTTACAGGGCAGTAAATACTTGCAAGTCACAGAGGAACCTCAATAAAACAACACAGGCTGCATGTCCAGATGAGTCGATTCCTCAGAGTTATTTAGAAATAGTAAATCACGGATTTCTTCACTGCGAGAAATCGGATTGAAACACATGCTTTCCTTGGCAGAAACCTAAATTTTGTCAGCGCTCAGCGAGCTAGACCTGTTAAAAATGTTTCTCATCTTGTCCTACTTGAGCTATTGGTTCTGGAGTGACATTAATGAAGATATATGCAAGCAGGCGGGATTCAGTTTCCGCTTCGCATCTTATACTCTTAGAAATTAGAGCAAAAAAAGCAAAGAACCTTTTTTTTAACTGTTAGCTGGTTGAATATTTTTTCTTGTGTTTGCGCTGTGTGTCCGATTTGTTCTCCTGATTTTTATTTTTAGTCTGAAAGCTCCATGTGGTGGCTTGCCTTATAGGAATCTTTAAGTGGATAGGTGGGCAGACCCTCCTCACTCCCTCTTCTCCAAAACAAAAAAACTAGAGATGTCAGGGAACAAATGATGCATTATCAAAACAATACATCTTCCGTGCCGCCAATTCATATCAGATGTCAGACTGTCTTTACGAGTGGATTGGTGAAAACGATTTTAGAGGCAGGGGGACAAAAGGCATGCCACTCGTAGTCTAGCATCGTCCTCCTCCATTCTGACTCCCGCTTCTTGCAACAAGCAGTCATCTTCTAATCTTCCTTATCAATGTCATTAAAATGTCCCCGCCGGTGATATGGAGGGAAATATCCAGTTTCTAGAATAATCTGTCTCTATCAGTTACTTGTTGATTTCTGTCAAACACAACAGAACAGTCCGTGTCTGGAAAACTAAATTCATCCTTCCTTCATAACACCCTTTGCTTTCCTTTTCCACTCCAAAAATATATATTTATTTAAAGTTTTGGCACGAAATGGATCTTAGCTAATGAACAACGAAGGGTGAGCGCGGTTCACTCCCTCTGCTCGTCTTCAATTCTTTCCTTGCCTCCTAAGGGCAAGAAGCCCATCCAGAACAATACTTTAATTAAATATATTTCATCGAATGGGGCTCTTGTCCTGTAAAGAAAAATGAATATGATGTATGAGACCTGACTCGTGCGAAGATCTTTGTCAAAACTTTTGTCTGGCATTGAAATGGTGGGACTTGGCCGTTGGAGCGAAGAGGAAACAAGCCATTTGGATGCTGCAGTCAGATTAGATGCTCTACCCTGAAATAAGACCTCTTCATTTGGCGGCTTGGACTACCTAGGGACTGGCGGGCGGCCAATGATACAGTCATGAGTTCGGGCGAGTGTCCAGCATGAGTGCTCTCACTTTGGAAGAAAGAAGAAATTGTCCCCGATGACAATGTTCTTTACAATGTGGAATTATCCTTGGGAATGTTTAGTGCAGTGGAAACATCACGGAGATAACTTTTTATGATACAGTAGCATGGTTTGGAGTTTATTCCATCAGATTTTCAAATTGCATTGTTAAGTGCATCGATACATGCATTCAGCGGTTGATGAAATATTTCGGATAAGATATTTCATCTGTCAGCTTTGATTGTCGTGAGCAATGTTATCATTTTATTGATGTTTCTTTAATACCAAAAATGCACTTAATATTATTGACTTCTGAAGTGTTTTCATTGCACAATACCATTTCTAAAATGAATCTTATAAGACATTTTAAAAAATCCTTATATTACCGATTAATTCTTAATAAAATTCTTTCTCTGCAACAGATGCTAGCTGTTTGAATACTAGAACTCTATAATATAAGTTTCTTTTACTATTCTATGATACAAAATTAAGCTGAAGATACCATAAATAATTATTTAGCTACATAAATTCTCGATCGCTGTTCAATATTCCAGTCTGCCAGCGGACCAGACCAGTAAAGATCTGCTGTTCCGGGTTCAGATCTCGTCTCGGGCACGATTCTTTCCATTTTTTTTTCGAGCTGGCGGCTTGGCCGTGATACCCTTTAATTCCTGGCTTGAGGTAAAACACGAACTAAAAATAAATAACTAAATAGACAGATGCTGCGATAATACAGTAAAAACCTGCATTTACTTTGGCTCGCTAAGACAACCATTAGGTTGTTTACTTTTGTCATGTTTTCCTCATTGCGTTGCCTGTCAGACTTGTGTATAACTGACGGGTCTGGCTAAGCAGAATTACAGAAGAGGGATGAAAGCAGGGGCCTGGGAAACATCGATCTGCCGTTGATTATGGTCAGTCTGCTTAGTGGAGCCGATTAGGGATTCCCCGTGGACAACTGCTCACAGGCAGATCGGCCAGACGTGCACTTTTGTTGCTGTGCAACTCCATCTTCTAGCAGCCTCCAGCCTCCTTCTGTCTTCTGTCGCTAGTGTTGTTCCTCCCTCGGCAGCCAGACTCTTCAACAACCGCGTGTCCGTCAGGGCGGCACTGGCGCGCGCTGAGTGAAGGGCGATACAATAGAAACCGATCGTGCGCGGTGTGTGTGTGTGTGCATTTGAGTGCTGTCAGAAAATTTGAGTGCTGAACATTATGGACATTGCAAAGTAAAATAAACAGAATCACTTGCACCACTATCTTCTGTTTTAACTATACTGTGGTCATTTTCTGTGATTAATTGCCGCGATGGATTTACTTCACAGATTACTTGTTACAGTAGAACTACTTTATTTTTACCTGCCATCTTCATATGACATATATGAAAAAATATTGTGTTATTAGCTGTATGTAATATCGCCATAATGGGGATACCTGTGTCAGCTTTTCTAGCTTTATTTAGTGTATCACGCCAATCATTATCACGAAGTATGTTGTTCTAATCAAACATTCTTTCATCATGGAGTTGCCTCATTGACTATTCTCTTTATTCAACCGACATAACAACCAAAGTATGTTTCTAATGTGTTTGGAAGACGAGTTAAACTGTCTTATCAGCAGCGATTTAGAACTGAAAAGTGTTGTCACAGGGCTGGAGGGAGGACTTCACAAAACCTTCATACTGTTTACAAACACACATGCATCAGGCAGAGTTTGAATGTCACTGACAAATAATGTCAGCTGAATTCTTCCATGTTGAAATACATTGAACTCCCCTGGGAGGGCAAAATACAATTACAATTTGTTGTCCATTATTATCACTGTTCATGAACATACATTAGCTCATCTAATCAAGGGCCGTCACTCACGTAATTAATCTCGTTGTTGCCTAATCAACTTCATGCTTGTATTGAGGACCACACAGACACACAGGAAGGTAGGCAGGTTACCAAGAAGACAGGTAAACAAGTCTTTCATGGCTGTGACAAAGCATAATGTCACGTGACAGCACACAATATTTACAAATATTTCATGGCCGTAACAAAGCTTTGTGTTGTGGGACGGCAAGGCAATTCTTACCCGGACAAACGTGAATGATTGCTTGTCTAGAATTGGCAAAGCTTTCATAGAATGGTTTTGTTTACACTCTGATAGACTGGTTCAAACGTTTTAGTCCGTATTCAGCCTGATGAGAAGAGTCTTTAACCTTTAACCTCTATTTGTGATCATGAAGACAGATTTCAGGAAATTTGCGAGGGAGACAAAACCATACATTTCTCGATTTTATCTACATTAATATGTAATTTTTTTATCAGCCTCATGACATTTATCCCAGCAAATGCAAGCCTGGGAGACTTCTGATAACTGTCTCCACATAGCCTTATCATCGTAACTTTCACTGGAAACACCATTATCTATTGCTTTCAAACGCTCTCTCTCTTAACCTCTTTTTAAAACCACTCAAGTCCGGCAACTGTTAAGAGACACTTTGAAAGTCTTTCTTCTCTCCCTTATCCCCATGGTTCCTAACCGAGGGCCAAGTCTAAGCCTCCGTAGCTACACTCAGGTCTGCGCCCCATGGCTCTTTCTCTCAGGCCTCCAACTTCGGGAGACAATTTCCTGCCTATTTCTCGCTGGCTGGCCTGAGAAAATAATGGGAGGGACCGGCCTGGGCCCTGAGTGTGGACTGTATACACGTGAAGGTCTGGACTATGTTCAGGTTCTGTGAATAATAAGCCTTTCACATAATGCAGACGGTAATTAAGAGGCAACAATGTGTCTTCGGTCTTTGCCGTTCCACCTCCCTCTTCCCTCGACCTTATCATGTATAGAAAGCTTTACTCCTACCATTAAGCTCAAACTTACTAATTAATTTCCTTCAGTCATAAAGCAATCCAAAAGAAAATAAATCTGTTTAGCATAGGTCTGAAATAAAATGTTCCGCTCTCAGTAGTACATGCTTATTTTTTTTTTTCATTCATGTCAACAGTACTGGGGTGTACAAAATGTTGGCAAAAATGATACACAACTGAACAGAAATCTTGTATTTTCGTTGAACAAACACTTAGCAGAAATGCTCCTTCCGTAGGCAAGACATTTCTCATATTCATCTTCAGCTTTACAAACCACGGGTGTCCCCTGTGTTACCCAGAACTGCAAAAATTACTCAAAATGTAGCTTCAAAGACAGATTATATGGGAAAATCGTGTTCCTTTCAGTGTATTCGTTTATCAGAATGCTCAACTTATTTATGAGAAAGCTAGTCGACACCTGGGGTCATGTGATCGATAGCAGGGAATTTTTAATAATTAATATTCAGTAATCTGATTGAGACCCAACATACTCTGATTTTACACACTCCGAACATCCTGCCTCGGTTTATCATATTTTTATTTCATGTCGCTGTTTCTTGTCATAAACATCTTGAAATGTTCTGAGGATTTTTAGACTTGAAGATGTCCGTTTGTCTGGACGCTTGTACCAGGGAACTCGCAAAATATTTTGTGTGCCACAAGCCAAACAATTTTTAAGCATGTGGAGTTTGGCAAGAGTCTGTATTTTTAAAGGCGTCGGCAAGAGTAGTGTCTTCAAGATATTGTTATAGTTCTTGACTTTGGTCTCACCTGCTACAACTGACAATAGACCACAGCTTGGAATTTGTAATGGGACGCCATCTTGACGAGCAAACTTTGTGGTAGGGATCTGATGTTGGGGACGACCTTTAAAGGTGTGCTTGTATGTGTCTGTGTACAGAAGAAAGAGAAAAGGACAAGGAGACAGACAGACAGACAGACAGACAGACAGACAGACAGACAGACAGAGGTAGCATTTTAGTCAGCAGGTAGTCTTAGCTTTACTTAGTTAAATCGTCATAATGAAGTCATAGGTAAATTCCTGATTCCTTTGTCCCGTCACCCGGAGCGGCGGTGGTGTCATTTCAACTATTCTTTTCTGCTCGAAGCAACAAAGAAACTTTTGATATCTGAGAACCTATCCACCCCGCACCAGTGAAAGTATCTTACTTATGGTGTAGCAGTGAGACTATAGACACCTTCGTCACTACCAGCGGGTGAGAATGGTGGACGCCTCAGTCACAAGTCGATGCAATTTGGTAATTGTGAAGTGGCGTGGAAGCGAGGAGAGGGACAGGCAGCCTTTTTCTTGGTGTCTATGATTGAACCTTCCATCCAGTGAATGATTTTTATAGCGTGCCTTTGGAACGAAACGCTCCCGTAAATAGGAATGGTCCAGGAACATTAAGCAGCGTTTGATGGCCTGAGACAAGCGGACCTGAGGCTGCCCTCCTCGCACAAATGCCGTTGCGTATGGCGCGGGTCCTGGTGAATAAATCTACAAGACCCACTATGAAATTAGTGCTGGCTGATTTACTGCTTCACCCAAACTTTGCAGACGCATTTTGATGGTCGAATTTCCAACGTTGCTCGTTCGCTTGAAGAGTTGCTTACATGTTGGTAATCAGCCCTCGGCTTTCTCTTAAAGTGGTGACGTCACCGGAGTCTGCGCATGACATGGTCACGTGTTTCAAGCTTCATGATGCGACCCTGTGTGAGTATTCGGAAAGGGTTGCATCCTGGCTGTGTGAGAAGGTCACTGATTCGAGATGTGGTTCAGCTCTGTGTCAGGAAAAGTCCCTGTACACACAGTTGTCCCACAGGGTTGGGAGCAGATTTATCAGGGGAGGTAACAGAGGGGAAGTAAAA
This sequence comes from Pomacea canaliculata, assembly GCF_003073045.1. NCBI lineage: Eukaryota > Metazoa > Mollusca > Gastropoda > Architaenioglossa > Ampullariidae > Pomacea > Pomacea canaliculata. The sequence continues at coordinate 14,122,273 of NC_037602.1, read as the reverse complement.
AGTTGGACTCGCAGTCCCTGTATCGCACCCTTGACACTGTGAACCATTTGTCTTCACAAAATACACCACGACTAGGCCAAGGGTTTATTTAGGTTGTTTCTTATATATATATATAGGACAGAGATAAAAAAAATCTTTGCTTCTCTGCTCCTGTCTTTTATGTCAAATCTGATAATACAAGAAAGGTAGACTTGTTGTCCGTATGTGTGTATGAATATTAAACATTGAACCGTTTGCTTTTTTCTGATATTTCTGTGGATTATATAAGAAAAAGAGGACCAAGAAAGGCTTGCATACATCTGAATTATTTAGAGAAATCGTTTTCCGGTTTACACAGGTTTACACAGGTCATCCTGAAACTTATTTGAAGTGAAATTAGCTGAACCTTACCGAAGCGTTTGAACCGCTTTTTTGGCTTTTAATTACAAATTATTCCTTGGGTAATACTTCCTAGGAAGGGATTCTTGGAATAAGGCATGATGTCCTAACTGGGAATTTACAGATATGTTTGAGTTAATGTTTTGGAGGAAGAAGATTCCGAGTGTTAGCAGGAAAACAAATTGATACCACTCCGCTGATGCTTGTTTACCATTTATTCATCAGTCCATCATTGCCATCAGTCAATGTCTCTCCCCAGTTCTTAGGATCTAGTCTTTCTTGTTGTTTCCTGTGGGATAGGGGTTGAGGATGGAGGAAAGGTCAGTGAGATTTCAGACATTACCGTCTGACATCACAAAGACTGTCGGTGGTTCTGAGCCCTGTACAGACGGTTGCAATTCTGATGGACAGCGAGAAGATTTCCAGAGGTGACGGGAGATGTCGGCTCCTTATCTCAGCCACTCTGATCCTCGTCTTGTTTTGAAGCTGGAGGAAAGTTATTTTAGCTCTCACGATGTGGCGCTAATGCCACGTTCTTCAGCCTATCAGCCACTTCCCAGAGTTCCTCCTTCACCCTTTCCTCCTCGCTACATCCGCAAGTCACCTGATTGTTAAGACCCGGGTGGACGTTGCTTTTCAGTCGTGTCAACTTTGTGAAGGATAAAAACCCAGTGTCTGTTTATTCAGGTAGGGTTGTTCTAAGATTCAGCATCAGTTTTTTTCCTCTGTTTCATCCGTTTTTGGTTTGGTTTGTTATTTTGTTTCAAAATATTATGTTCTGTTTTATCTTTCCGGCAATTGTAATCGTTATTTCCCCTAGTCTTGAGGAACACCCGGGATAAGGAGATAAATGAAACTACAATGTTCACTATATTTCCGAGCATATTATCTTCATACGACATACTTCCTGATGATTATTTGAAGTGTGACTAGTCGTGTTCATACTATGGACTTCCTAATGACTATATTTCCTTGCCTTTGATTCTCAGTTTGCGTAAGGTTGTAAAGAACTAAATAAATGTTCCATCAAACACGTAATGTATAACTGTTAACATCTAAAACATTTAAAAGTTGGTCAAGATCCCGACCGATGATGATGAAGTTGTCGAAAAGTGAGATTCTGGCTCTGAGATATCGACAGTGAACAGAAGTTTGTTACAGCAAGGAGGAGCGAGTGCTAAAAATCTCTTAAAACATCAGTTCTGGTAAAATGACCTGGGAAGTCCCTTTTTTCATTGATGACTTCTGTTGACGGTGAAAAATTGGGACCTGCTATTAAAACCCTATATTTCATTCCATGCTTTGTCAGCGTGTGCCATTTTCCAGATTGAATCCATCTGTCAACACAGTTTCTTTTAACTTTTAAGAAGTAGAGTGGAGGACCGAGTTGGAAAAATCCACTCCTGCTACTGTGTATGATTCGAGTCAAACATTCAGGATTTTTAAGCAGTGCAAGGGACAGTGATGAACTGCCACTATTAAATGGTCTTTGATCCTCTGAGCTCCCAGCTCCTGTCTTTTTTATGGGGAATCTGACAGAGATGCAGGAAGGGTCGCCTTGTTGCCCCTGAGCGCGGACGATGGAAGCCTCTTGTGATACAGTGCTGTCCTCCTCCTCCTATCTCACAGCGCGGAGAAAGTGAGATTAGTTGACTTATCGTCCTATCTCGGAACTAGTCACAGGCATCCCAATGATTGACATTCGCTTCCGTTTACAGTCAGAAACAGTTGCATTATTTCTCCAATCCTGGTGTCTATAATGTTTGCAGAGAAAATGAGAGACCGCAGTTTTATATAAGCTTTCTGAAAGAAGAGGTGAATTGGAGTAAAGACTATTCACTACGCAAAATTTCTCGGACGGACGGACGGACGGACAGACGACATAAAGGTTACATAAACATGTAGACGAGAGGATGGATGGAAAGGGAACCAAAGAAACTGCTCTAAAGCAATAAGTAGATGGACCATCATTTGTTCCTTTTAAAAAGAGAACAAATTTGATGAACGATTCCCCATTTTTACAAACAAGAAAAGACAAAAAAAAAAAAACAAAAAAAACAAAAAAAAACAACAAAAAAACAAAAAAAAGCAAAAACAAAAACAAACCAAAAAACAAATAAAAGAAACAAATAACAAACAAACAAAAAAACAAAACAAAAATCACAAACAAAAAAACAAAAAAAAACCCCCTTGCCCAACAGAGACACAATGTTCGTTTGTTTTAAAATCTCATGTAACTGCTAATTTCCAGCGACCACCATGAGCAGTCAACCCTGAGCCAAAAAAAAAAAGTCCCGTAAACAGTTTCCTTCGCCTGCCGATCAGATGCCAAGCAGCTTTGCGGAGGCTGAGCGCCAGGGGGGAAGCAGATCGATGGCGAGGAAAATTGTTGGTTTGCAAGGTTCAACACTTGTTTAATTGACCAGTCCGTCAGGTTCCTCCAGCCCCTCAAACTTGTTGTGTCCTGTCGCCGTCTTTAGTCCCCCCAGTACCGCCCTCGTGTCAGGGGGGGGTCAGCAATTCGCTTCCACAAATTCCTCGCTGCTAAACTCTCTTACTTCTCGTAATGCGCACGAAACTGGAAGAGTTCCTTCTTTTATTTGTCAGGATTCTTCGGTTAAAGACTGCTGCTTTGACATTTATTTCAAATCTGTTGCTGGATTTTGTTTTCAACTGAAACCAGTAGTTCACAAAGTAATTAGAATATTTTGTGCAAAACAATTTGTGTATAGAATTATATTCATATTTATGTGTACTCCCAGGAAGAATAAGAATTAATAACACCGTCCTTATGATGGTTTTCTGTCGTCGACTCCTCCCCATTCGTCTTCTTTTTCTAGAGTGGATCGCTTGCTGACAAGATTAAATTTAAAAAAAAACTAGTCTCCGGGACATGAAGTTGTTTTATGTTTACATGTGATACAGCCGGTGTTAACCATCGACAGTCTTTTTCTCCTCCTTCTCTTCATCATGACTGTGGTTGTCGTTGTCATCATCATCAACAACAGCATCGTCGCTATACCGTATCATGACTTCCCTAACTGTTATCTCTGCTAACTGCCGATCATTTCAAGCTGTTTAGTACACAAAATTCCATTCGTGAATTTTTCGAACATAATCTTTTCATGTCAAAATATATAAATGGCATACGCCTTTACAATGTTCTAGAAAGTATTCGAACAGACAATGTTCAACTGAAACATGCTGATTGAAGATGCCAGAAATATACTGTCGCTGTCTGAAACTACAGTCCTAAGTTGCGGATGGTGCAAACATCATTTCCTTAAGAGAAATAGCTCAGGCTCCCATGCCGACTGCTGGGGATCAATGGCGAGGCTCCAGCAGTGAGATCCTCCAGTTGGTGCTCCTCACTGTCCCTCCACCTCGCGCCTTTGCATGGAAAGTAATTGTCCCTTGGGGGACCTTCAGCGGATACCAAGGTAGAAAAATATTGAGTCGTCTGGCTGAGAACTACCCACCATAAAGTTAGCATGAAAAACGAATCTCTTACGGGAGCATATAAACTGTTCGTGGAATTTTCCTGAACTCTTAAAACATGTTTCGACCTCTCCCGAGTGTTTATGTCAGACTAAGAAGAAAAGGCAAGGGCAAATGTTTGATAGGATTTTAAACTTCAACAAAAATAACCTCCATTTATTGTATGGTAGGTAAACACCAAAAACACTATGGGAGACAATCATACCTTTGTTACGGCTTCAGTTAAAAATGTTAAAGCATGTGCAATGCAAGGTCTTTATGAGAAAAGGTATAAAGTGTAATATGAAAAAGTCATAGTGTTTATGACTGCTTTAATCGACAGAAGTCGAATCCTCGTTTTTGCTTGTATTTTTCTATATCCGTGTGTGTGTATATATATAAAGATACAGATAAAAGCAGCATTTCCATGATTCAAATGGATGTGTATGTATATAGATATGAGGTCTACTTGAGCGTGATTGCACCTAATATTTCAAAAGGAATGCACATATAATTTTCGCGCTCTAGAAAAAGAATGACATGGGACATATCAGTACAAGAACTTACATCCTTGTTTCTCTAAAAAGAGTTTCACTAATTTATTTTTCTATGAAAAAATAGGAAAATATGAAGGCAGCTTGACAGCTGTTAACGTCATACCGTTGCTACGACACCGACACTCACCTGACCAAAAACAAAAATATATATAAAATAAAATAAAACGAACACAACTCCCCCCCCTAAAAAAAAAACCAACAAACAAACAAACAAACAAACAAAAAACAACCCCACACAAACAAACAAAACTAGAACAATTCAACAATTTGGAAGCTGTCTCGTTAATTTTCATTTGAGTCTCAAAGCACATGGAGCCCTGGGTGCAAAACATCTCCGGTAACTAGCGATGGCTAACATGGAGGAGACAGGTCCTACACTCGTGAAAGTGAAACAAAGTTGAGTCCTGCGACTCCACCACCCACATACAGGTCAGCAACGCTTGTCCACTACCTCCACCATGTTGCCTCCCATGTGGAACTCATGAAAGGACCGCTGTGGGTCCAGGCATCCCTCATCCCGTCCCTCATCCCTTCCCTCATCCCTTTCTCTTCCTTCCTGCCTGGGCGTGACCAGACCCAGACCGTTTGAGGATTCGTTCACGAAAGGCGAGCCACTCCAAGGGACAGAATCTAATTTTGCAAAGGCCCTGCAATCTTGTTTTTAAATATGATCTGAGGGCGAATCTTGACGGGCAGAACACAGGGGCTGGGGAACACAATATCCTTTTACCCTCCGGCGCGAGTATGCCAACAGCTGCTTTGTAACCACAGTGTCTGTGACAGGCGGACTGTATCAGGGCCACTTGATCCTCTGATCCTCAGTCAAACAGCAGCAATGGAGGGATGTGTAGTTTGATGCTTTGATTGAAAGCAAAAGTTGTTTCCTACTCTGTGATCACGAGTATTTAATCGCGTTTAATCTTTCAACCGTTCCTACCCTTTCTTGTCGGTACTCTTCACCCAATACCGTGTCTGCTATTACTGGTCGATGGCGAGTGTTTCGGTTTGGATACTCCAATATTCCATAATTACGTGAGATTTTTTCCTTTTTTTTATTACAAAACAAGCTACCGGAACATTGTTTAACAAAAGTATCAAGAAGAGATTAAGATAGCGAAAAAGCATTTGACTACAGGCATGTATTAAGCACTGCATTCGCCCATTTATTTGATTTTGATTAGTTTCTTTTCTTTCTGTGATGTGTAAAATGTTTCCATAACTATGTTTGTAAGTTTGTATGTTCCGGTGCCTGCGATCGACACCCTTCTTCGCTATTCTAGCAAAATGGTGGCACAATTATTAAAAAAAATACGCAGTTGGTTACAACCAAAATTTATTAAATAACATTTGTATTATGTTTTGTCCTGTTTTATTAGCTCCTTGCTGTAATATTGCATGTTGTTCGATGAGTTGACTGCTTAATACAATTCCTACTTTATTCGAAGTATTTTCTGTCACCGAAGTAGATATAAGGGTAGATTTGTTAACACATAGACCAAGCACATCGACAACAGGCGGACTTGGTACACCGGGTGAATGACCTTTGGAATTTAACTGTCTTGCAGCGTTCACAGAAAAGAGTATGGGTGTCACCATGGACCCTGACATACCCGTCTTTCTACCCCGCCCCAACAACGTGACTTTCCACAGAGGCGACACCGCGCTGCTGCCCTGCGCCATCGAGAACGTCGGCACGAAGACGGTAGGTGGTCCTGTCTCCTCCCTCGTCTCCTCCCTCGTCTCCTCCCCTCTTCTCCCCCTGTTTGCTCCTCTAGTCTCCTCCTGTCTCCTCCCCTCGTCTGCTCCTGTCTCCTCCCCTCGTCTCCTCCTGTCTTCCCCCTTCGTTTCCTCCTGTCTTCACGTCTATGCTCCTTTAAGTGTCGGTTGTCCTGCTCTTAGCCAAATTACATGACACCTCGCATCTCCTGTTCCTACATGGAGGTATCTGAACGTTATGGTCACATTTATGTATAAGAAGATTAACAAACCGCAAAGGTGAGTTAAAGTTGTAGATTCAGCTCTTACACTGAATCACAAATGTTTTACTGCAAACAACACCTGTGTGAATATTGTTACAATATAAAAATTTGTTGGTTAGAAAACAGGACGCAGATAGTAAGTGATTCACATGACAGATACATAATTAAACAAACTCATCAGTACAAGTTTGCGAGTAATCTTTAAGTGGCTGTTTTTCCCGATGTCCATAATTCATTAAATGAGAAAGAAATGAGGGAGTGGCAAGGAAGAAAGGGATAAAAGAAGAAAAAAACTGGCGTGACACACAAAGAAGAAAAATGTAAGAAAACGAAAAAGAAATTGTGCAAAGAGGGGCAGGCAAATCCTTGGAGGCGGTTTCAACAAAGACCTTCTCTCCCAACTGAAAGGAAACCTCTCATGTGAGGCGCGCGGGTGCATCGGCACAAGTCACTACTGCGCATGCGACAGAAACTTATTTCCGTTTCTTCTGACGTCCCGCAAATTGATTTTGTTCCTGAATTGTTTAAGAAGTTTTGCCCGACTTTCACGATAAGCTTCCGTGTCGCGTGTCCTGCGTATCTCAACAGGAAAAACACTTGCCGGACCTTCGTCACACGTGACCCGGGGAGCAGCGAGGGATGGCCGAGAGTTGTGAGGTCACGTGAAAAGGAAGTTTCGCATGCCACGATTGGCAGTTAATTATCCCGGGGTTACCCTCGCTCGGCCACGAGAGTGGAAAGCTAGCATGCTCGTGTCCTGACAGTCCAGAAGGCCTGTTGCCATAGGGAGCCACCCGGCCGGTCTGTCCAGCGCATTGGCAGTCGAGTAGAATCATCTTGTTAAAGGTGTAGTAGAGTGTAAGATGTTTGTTTAGTCACTGAGTTCTTCACATGGTACTTTTTCTTATGAGATGAATGATTACCTGTCCTTAATTCTTGAGATTCAGATCTTCAAATATCAGCAGGTCCAATAAGAGGTCAAATTTGTGATGTCAAGGTTGCCATGGATACTTGTATATAACATACAGGGTTCTCGCATAGACCAAAACCCTAACAATATAAATGTATTTGTCACAATCATGATGTCTGTTTTTTGTTAATTTCTGTCGGATGCGTTAAGATGAACAGAAAAACTGCAAAAAGTGTTATTGAAGATCCAAGATAAAAGTGACTGTGAACTTTGACCTTACGCGCCAAGGGAAAAGCGGTGATGATAAATTGAAGAAGACAGTATTAAACATTTAGACTTTTCTTTTAAATGACTTGACACATCAGACATTGTGAATGGCAGTTGCTTTATTGTCTGAACAGGCTGAGAACAGGAATTGGATTGCAACCTCGCCAGCATCTGCGACTGTTTCTGTGTAGCACCAACCACTTCCACCCCTACCCCACCCGCAGGGAGCGTTTTTTTCTGGCGATGTAATGAAATATTTCACCCCCTGGTCTTGTCTGGAGAGCTTCTAACCCGAGTGATGTATGCTGCCTCTGACCGTATGTCAGTGGAGGTGCTAGTCGTGCATTGCGTAAGCATGCTGTACAACGTACTGGTAATACACTGGTCACGTGACACTCCCATCAGCTGAGCACACTCCCCCTCCTCACCTCCCTCCTTTGTAGGGTGTGTATAATTGATTGCTTGCAGTCAGTGGGACGTTGCGCTGGGCCATACGGAACGAGATGGCAGGATCAGGGAAACATCAAATTCATGGGGATGGGTTGATTAATTTATACATCCTCGCCGCTTTCTACTTCTTTCTTTTGCTATTCCCGTTCTTTCTCGCTCTCGCGTTGCCTTCTACTAAAAGGGTCTGGTGGTGCAACGGTTTGTGCCTGTCACAGATACAGGAACAAATAGTTGCCCTGGGGTTCAGGTCTCGTCTCAGGCTATTCTTTCTCTGCATGTGACATCTGATGATAACGATGTTGTCATTGATTACATTATGTGTGTGATCATGTTGTCTGTCTGCATGTGTAAACACTATACATTTATTAAAGTATTCCATCAACGTTCTTTTAGATGCTTCAAAATGTAACTTCAGGAAAGATATCACCACCACAGAGCTATATTATGAATCCTTGTCTAGATACTTAATATGTTCTTAGCATGGACCTGTCTGCGAGTCAAAACGAGGCTGTACGGAAACCTGCATAATAAGGGTATTTTTTTCTCCAGTTTTCAAGAATTTCTTTTGACTTTTTAACTTTTAACTTTAGTCTGCCTGTTTTCCTTCGTTTTCTCTCTCACTCTTTGTCTGCCTTTTCGACCGTCTAGACGGGGAGATAATCGAGTTCCCCACCCCACACCCCTAATAGGAGGGTCCAACCCACAAGGTTCACGCTCACCACAAAGCTGAAGAGGAAGCCAACTGGTCAGCACTGACAGGACGAGTGGTAAGTGCAGAAGTAGATGTCCATGCGTGACATAAAGTCAGCTGTCGGGTGGTGTAAGGCTGGAACTGATGACGAGGTGTAGTTTGGGCCACGTGTTGCCTGCAGCTACAGCCACACTCCTCTTCCTTTGACAGCCGGCCGCCGACCTTGTTTCCTCGGTGTTCGGAGATCGATTCCGACTAAGTCCTGCATCGGGCCGACGCCTGGCTTGTGGTGTTTTCCATCTGTGCAATTTACAAAATGGACCGCGTCCAACGGAATGCAAATCGTCAGATTAAGAAACCTCGTGCAAGCGAGCAGAAATTCAGCTCTCGGCATGAATCAAGCCGGATACAACCCAAGGGGTACTTCATCCGTTCCAATTATGGACTTTTTTTCCTCTTTTTCAATTCTCCACCCGTTAGAGGCTGCAATACCCAGATAATTGGAAACCTGAGAAAATTTGTCTGGAGAGTGGGGTGAAAAAAGGGAAAACTTTGTGCTGACATTACTCGTTGTGTCCCTGAAAGGCAAAGGGTTCAGGTTCGCTTCCCAGGCGCGATTGGAATATAGGACTGCTTTTGTTAAGAAGCTGTGCAGTCGTTACCTGCTGTGCAATCGGCCCTGGCAGGCAAATATTTCGTATTCACTTCCCAGTCCTGATTGTGAATGGAGGGAACGAAATTTTCAGACTACTGGCTGAGGGTTTCCCAAGTCGATCTCCATTTCCATTGACTGTTATTGCTTTCTTCTTTACAACTATAGTTTCTTTTGCCGCGCGTGAATTCCATTTCCCCATGATAGTAAGTAAGCGCGGTGCGCAGGCCTCTCTTGATATAAGCTTAGGAATGTAATAGAAGAATGAACAAAATAAGTGAATGAAGACAGCGTATGAGAAGATAACTGAAGTGCAGCATCGTGTGCTCATGGATGACAGCGTTTCAGCTTACATGGCCTGTGCTTGTCAAACAAAATTTGCTTTTCTTTCAATTTAAGGCATGTCCTGCAAAATTGTACAACCTGCCATAGTCTTTATACAGTTTTTTTTTTTATCTAAGGCCTGTGATTTTCACTAAAGTTCTACACCGTGCCACCATCTCAAAGTCCAACCACAGTAGACGACGACTTGGTCAAGAGAGTCTCAACAGAATGCAATTGATAACATTTTTTTTCGAGTTTCACCCACATCTCATCCTCTTGATGCAAAGTTCATTCCTTTTTATTTCCTTTCTTTTCCTTAGTGCGACAAATTGGTGATTGTTCACCAGGGACAATAATCCAGACCTATTTCGGATTAAAAAAAAAAAAGAAGCAAAACAAACAATCAAGAAAACAACGAACCAGCCATCCAGCTAACCAGTTAATCAACGACAAACACAGTTACTATCAATGAGCTTAGTGCAATGGAAACACTACACCTGCCACCCTGCTTTAAGGGAAAAGATCTCACGTCCTGAAAAAAGCTTTAAATGCCGCTACAGGGTCATACCCGTCATCGTTATTAACTTAGAGAAACAAAAAATGTTTAAAAGTAGGTGTTAAGTCTGAATAAAATGGAAATATTTTGGAGGATGTATGGGGCAATATTAAAGAAGACTAGCAGTTACCAAAAAGACATTTCTTTTCTAAAATCGTCCTCTTGGGTCTCAATATCAAAATGAGGACAGAACGGAGATGTCAATCTTTGTTACTGCGGAGTGTTTTCCTATTTTTTCACATGTCTGCGTACATTTTCACATTATAGATTCTAAATTCTATTCGAGTAAACATACTGCTCAATCTGGCCTGAATTTGAACACACTGTACTCACTGTACACCTTCAAGTGTCGGTGGTTACCTGTCCAAATACCTTTGTGCATACCTGGTGTCTATGATATAACTTGACATACAAACACATGTGGAGGACGTTTAGCAGGTTGCAGGACAGCAACACATGTGCTCTGTTCACATCTGATGTGAGTGCAGTGTTAATGTGTTCAGGTCCTACAGGAAATGAACGACGTCTTTAGTCGCGTGGGGAGAACAATTTCCGGCGAGTCTCGAATCGCTTCGCTTGGAGACAAATGTCTTCATCCGCTGGCCACACTCCAGCCATCCAAACGGCAGCCAAATGAGTGTCCGCAGAACTTTCGGCAAGAAGAAAATGTGTATCTTGATAACATCGCCATGCCCTCTGTAGGACCCTGGTCGTGGTTAGTGTACAAGACGGAGGACAAAGATGTGTCAAGTCCACTTAAGATAAGGAAGTTGTTGAACAAGTAGATATAACTTTAGATAAGGAACTTATATAGCACTCTCGTTAATAGTCTCAGAAGGCTGATCATTGGTTATACCTTCTAAGAAAGTTTAAGTGCGGAAACAATGTACAGAGCATCGGGAGAGAAGGCTGCAGCATGTAACAACAGTTTGGTGTGGGAACTTACTATAAGGCTACCAGCGGCAACATCACAGACATTAAGTCAAGCTCTTAAGAGCAGTTAAATTACTTATTAACATTACACTTAGTAACAGTAGTCTGTGTTCTTCGCCGGCAGTCACGAGAGTACGTGCCGTCTTCTTTCTTTCCTACTTTCTCTCTTTCTTACTTCGTTCCTTTCTTCATGGTCTTGCAGCTAAAGGGTTCTTTTTTCAATGTCGTCTTCCAGCTTCATCTTCCCTCCTTCATTTTAAATCATTGCTGTTTTCCTGTATCCAGAATCTAGTACAAATGTAAAGAGAGACGTGGAAAAAAGAATGAAGAGAAGTTTATTTTCGTACAGTGGGCTTGTTCCCTGCTCGTCCCGTTCCACGTCTCCAGAGAGAATCGGAAGTCAGTAGTCTGCGGGCATGCGCATTACCTGTATTAAAATAGCCAGTGGCGAATATTTCATTTGCATGGCAAACCCAGCGCACGCCACAAAGCCGAGACTTGCACAATATGAGGTCGAACCCAGGGTGGCTCTTACGACCACCGCAGGGTGAAAAGGATAAATGAGGGGACAGGGTTAATTAGTTCATTAGGTTACAGATCTGGTGCATTGGGCATGCGCGAGACGCAATGTGCGGCTAAAACGCAAGTAGATTGGACAGGAAGGATGTCAGACAGACAGAAGCAGATGTTGGTGAGTTGGAGAATGAGTCGGTGTGTGTGTGCACGCACGAGGGCGCCTTTGTCGTTTGCATCCGCTCTCTCCATCCTTCCTCTCCTTGGATTGGGATGGTATGAATCTGTGGAATGACATCCTGAACTTCTTACAAATTTTTGTTGAAAAGGTCATAGTTCAACTTCAGATTGGCAGGCGCAGAAATAAAAAAGACAGAGAGAGAGGTGTATTGTCTGTAAGTATGCGTGTTCGTTTGTATACGCTAGAATAACTGCCGACGGTTCCCTATGCCCGGAGACACTGGTGACAGATTTGCTGGGGAAAAAAATGCGTTTCAATTTGGCTCGGAAACTTTTCGGAATGAAGATCAAATTATTCAGAACACTGCGCACATTTACAGAACCTCCAAGCCGCAGTTTCTTTCGCAATACATCACTGCCGTCTACAACTCCTGCAGCAGCCGTACAGCACCACGCCAGGCTCCGGCGTGAGACGAGCAGCTGTTTATGGGGCTTACTCGGGGTGTAAACACGGCACGGCGCGAGACCGCACCCCCAGCCGCACGAGACGTAAAACAGAGAGTGGACAAGTTTAAGGCAGGGGGCTCACCCTCCGGCCGCCTACTGACTGGCAGACTGGACAGCGATTCATCAGCAGCCGGGATGGCGAGCTGCCCTTATTTCGTCTCGCGCCCTCGCGGGACTCTCGTGCGAGTCAGCGGCTCCCCCCCGTGGTGCTGGCGGACAAATATCAACGGTTGCACACCTCGCACGCCGCCTGGTAGTCACTAATTAATACGGCCTTCCCCCCAGTCTCTGACAAAACCATTTTCGTGGTTAGGGTTTGTGGACGTTGCGTGACGTTGTGTCAACAGAAACCCTCCCAACCAGGAACTTGCATTGCGAATGGACGGCTTACACTGGTCACGTGATCGAACAGACCCGCGCGTGAGACCAGCTATACGTCCGTTTTAGTTTGCACGTGCACGATGGTTGATCTGTCCAATTTTCGATTGAACTTTAGCTGTAAATGCGCGTATTGTCTGTTGTTGTGTTTGTGAGATGTAGACTTGCTTGTGTATTTACGGGCATTGTCAAGTCCGTGCTAGAACCACTACGTGATTATCACTCATGCATTCGACAAAACACGGATGGAGACGATTTTTTGCTTTCTAGCTGATCATTTCTTGTCGCCAAAGCTGCAGATCCATAAATATCAGGTACATACACAGCCTCTTCTGTGGTTAGTGAGTTTGACTTCCCACTAAAAGGTAGTGGGTTCGAAACCCTGCTAGGGTCCGAATAAGGGAAACCTCCCTAAATCCAGCGAAGACAATATTTATTTACACGCAATAAACATGTATAATGAGTTGTGTGTGAAATGGTTCTCACTTACTTCGCATCCCCAAGTCTATCTCATTTCGTTTGAGCTTTGTTTCAGTACTTTTAGGTTCTTTTGGCTCACAACACTTGTTTGTTTTTAAAGACTAGAAACACTAGAGCACAAATGCTGTAAGAGTTTGAAGAAAACAGCCGCGTTTTGAACCAAAGCTAACAATGAACAGGGGCTCAGCAAAAAGTGCTCCTTGTGTAGACCTTTGTTTTCTCTGTGTAATAAAGAAGAAAACTGTCTTCAGAGCGAGAGCGACAGAGTAAACCTTTGTACAACCATGACAGCTAACCACGTAGTAGACTACGTTGTCATTATTACATCATTCTTATTGCAATACTTGAACTACGTCCAGCCTAAGCTGATGTTGAGGAGATCAGTCGACCAGACGATTGGGAGGTCGATCACGAAATGATTGATCTGAATGATTTTTACAGACAATGAGAGGTTACCCAAGAATAAGCTCTTTCCTTTACTTGTCTATGTAAAGATTTTATAAAGGGAAGTCATTACGAGCATAGGTTTATCTTAAACGAAGAGAAGATGTAGAACTTCATGCAGAATGATTTCAGGAAAGAAAGTTTCAAAGGAACCACAGGTGAAGTGAAAGCTACTAAAAAAGACACAATAAAAAAATAAAGATGAGCTTTCATTTCTAAACTGAGAGGAGGCACTTTTTTCCCCAATTATCTTGGAATTGTGACCACTTCATTTGTCCTGAAGTTTTCCCGCTCTCCAAAAATTTGTTTTTCTCCATCTCATCTCCCAGTATTAAGAGTCAAGAGTCGAACAGACTCGCGAGAAAAGTTCTTGTTCACCGAGTCAAGTGCTGGATGTCCTGGAGTGTGGAGATGACATGGTACTCGGAGGACAGGGACGAATAACAAGCCAGCAGACAGAGAAATAAATGGACACTCGACTCGCCTTTATGTCTCACTGCGTACGACCATCCAAGCAGATTAGCGAGCACGCAGACAACTCCATAAAGCTCGAAACTTTGCTGCTTATTGCTGTTTTCCCCCCAGGAGTTTGCTGGGGAAGACATCTTGGGGTCACAAATGTCAGTGATGGCGGACTACTTTGGATACCAGATCAAAAATCAATGAGAGACAACTTGTGGGCATTGGAAACAAAGACAGTAACTGTGTACGATTATTTATTTTCTTCTGTCACAAATGCTGCTATGTGTGAGAAATAGAAGTAGTCATATGAAGGATTTCTCTCTGTTGCTCAATGGGGAAAACAATCCAAAGTTTCTCTGTCCCAAGTGTAGAGATGTGGTTTGTCAAACAGAGTATGTGATACGGATCCATATTGCAGAGGGTCCACGATTCATTTCTCATCAGAAATAAACCCTAAACTAAACAGGGTGATGTGTTCGAGTCTCCGGCAGCCCGAAGCCTTGTTGTTACGGGGACAAGAGTGCAAGGCCTTGGAAACATTGCATCAGAGGTCATCCGGGCGATGGTGCGGATGTCGGCAGCCTCCATGTGAAAATTCTAGAAGCCACTGCGAACTGTTATCTTTTTTTAATTCAGTCTTGCTACCTTGAGAAGGCAGTGCATGCCGGACTTTGTCAGCGTATGCGAATCATAAATACAAAAATGTCTTTCTCAGAGAACTGTTCAGTTTTTACTGTGGACAATGCACAAATACAGAAATCTCTTCCATCGAGAAGTGGTTGAAACTGAGTTTGGCTGCTGTATGGTGTGTAAGGTTTTTGTATCCCCATTTCTCCGATTTCTATCATTGTAGAGAATACGACTGTCATTTATATTTTACTTGTAATCTTCCGTATTAAAATAAATCAGTCGCTATATGTGGTCAAATATATTCGTTAAAATATAACAAATGATAACACACTTTAAAAAAGGAAAAAAAAAAGAATAATATTCCAAAGTGAATATATTTAAACGATCAAAGACAGACTTGTAGACCGTCCTTTTCTCCAAGAAATTCATGTGATAACGTCCTGTGCAAGAGGAACTCCTCCCTAGTGACTTCTTTAAAGGCCGCTACAGCACGTGAGTGTGTGAACACCCGTCAGTGTGTGAATGCACGCCTGCGTGTGTGTGTGTGTGGTGCGTGGGTGTTTGTATGTGTATATGTGTGCGCGCATGTGATCGCTGTTCTGCTGAAATCCAAGTCCAGGGGATTTTTCAGGGGTTGAGAAGTCCCTTCCGAGCGACTGCCACGTCCATTAGCGTCAGTGCATGCATGAGCGAGGCGGTGCGTGTGAACGCTCACACCCTCCCCCACAACGACCGTCCTGCGCCCCCCCAGGATGGCTTTCAAGACGCCAACCGACCGGCAAGGGCCTTGCCTGCATGTCGGGTACTTTGCATCCCTGAAGCCTGCTGGGCGGCAAGGCTCTGAAAAACAATTTCACCAGCTCACACTTCTCAAAAAAAGAAAGAAAAAATCAGCTTTTCCCCTCCTTCCGGATGATAGCAGTTTTGTGACACCGCTAGCTGTCGTGCCTGAAAACGAAACCGCCAAAATACCACTTACTGAAAAAAAAAGATCGCCGGCTGATGACGTCACCACAAAAGCAAGATGGCCGGAACTGACCTCAGTCTGAAGTCAGGGACGTTCCGCCATATCGCTAGTGTTTTCGTTGACATGTTTTATTTCCCCTGAAGACCGTACAATGCAGCTATTGTCTGTTGTATTATATATTACATCTCCCGCCCATTCGACGCTCCTGTTATATCTCAAGCCATTTAAATATTTGATACTTCCGTTATGCACGCCCATATCCACAACAACGAATTAGTCTATATACATCAAATTTCAAAAACACGTTTGAAATTGACAGAATAAATAAAGTTGAAAGATAATGTGGTATTTACAACCAGGATACGATAAACCAAGGGTAACCAGCCTCAGTGAACGATCTTTTACAAGCGGATGTTGCTGTCTCTCGCGCCGTTGCAGAGGCTGGATCACGTGTCCTTTCTGTTTACAGCCCTCCATTAGACGCTCGTTTTCTGCCTCTTAGCACCGGCTATATAACCGTCTGTGAGCGATTCAAGTACCTTCCTGCTTCCAGTTTGGACGATAACCCTGTCATCTGACAACCCCATTAAGTACATTACCTACATAGACCATGTACTAGTACACTCACAACTGCCGGACCGTTGCCATTAAAGCCCACTGACTTGAAACTATTTTTATTTAAATGATTGGGTCTGGTTCTCAGAAACTGAATGCAGACTTACCTTCCTCCTTGGAGGATTACTGGTTCGATATCCGTGTGGAACAGCGTTCTTCTGCCATTTGACGAAGTTGTTCAATGGAGGCCACAGGCCCCTTAGAGCAGGGAAATGCAGTGAAGGAAGGGCATAGTCCTCACAAAGAGCTAGCCCCTAGACAAGTACAATCTATAACACTTAACTTTCTCAAAGGAAGGCGACGATCTTGACCGTGACCTTTTTTCTCTACCTGTGCAACATGAGTCAAGTTTAACAGTTTAATCGGAAACAAACTGTAAGCCATTCCTACCTTAAACAACATTCAAACATAGTTTAAGAATTTTTTTTCAAACTCTTCATGAACAGTTTTTTTGCGTTTTTTTAACTTATGTTTTATTAAAGTCTTCGATTTCCAATTTGTCAGTAGTGGACTGAGGTCATCAATAAACAATAACTCCTGGTAGTCCTCTTGACGACCTGTACCGGGGACCCAGAATAACCGTCAACTAGTACCAGTTGAGAAATACATAAATAAGAGAATGAAAGAAGAAAGCAAGGAAGAACGAAAAGAATGTTGTTACTGGCATTTATTTTTGATGTTTTATTTTGTTTTAATTGGCATTGTCGTGATGGCGCTTCTCTGCTTTGACTTCCAGTAAGAAAGCCATCAGATCTGATGGACAAAAGCACTATGCCACAGGTCATACTGACGAACTAACTGCCCCTCACGGTCCATGAAAAAGTCAAGTTTGGTTTACTATGTCAGTAAGGTGTTGTACCACCTCATTCTCATACTCATCAACAGTATTATTCCTCCCTTTTCTAGCAACCGAGTTAAGCATTTCCCGTTCTTCCAGACTTGTTTAAGTTGTCAAAGAAATGCGCACTTGTCAGTCGTGTGAATGCTTTCGCTGAATTCTTCAAAAGTTTTGGCATCTGAAAACACGATAAAAATTGAATAGTGCTGTGCCAGGCTAAAAAAATCCGTTCTCGAAGGAGAATTAAAACGCAACAATAAAATTAATACTTTCACCGCCCTAGACTGAGAAATGAACTCCAGATCACGACATGAAATAGCCGGAGGCTTTGCAGCTTCCGGAAAGGAAAGAAGTAAAGGATAAGCGAAAGAAAAAAAAAACCAAGAAGCAGATGGCTCAGAAAAGGAAGGCAGGCAGGTCAAATGTCACCTTTTTCTGGTCAGAACAATTTCAGCGAACACTGGGTATCTTTGTTTCAATTCCACTTTAACTTTTCTATATTTTGTTTACAGATATTTTTTTCATGTTAACAAACGGGATCTTCAAGTTGAGATGTAATCGTTGGTAACCTGTTGCACTCGATGGGTACATAGGTCTCCTCTGTTTGCCCATAGTTCTTCTCACATGTTCTACTAGCTTTGGTGTGGTTGAGGATGGCGCTGGGATGCCGGTGCTTTGTTTCTTTGCTTCTAATGCCTCGTCGACCAAATTTTCTTTTTTTTTTTTCTTTCGTCTCACATCTTTCAGATCAACGCCTTTACGCAATATCCGTAACTTTCCTCCCTTGCTTGATCGCTCTTGTCCTCTTCCTCTTACCCTCCCACCAGGCGTACACACCCGTGTAGCATTTAAAAAATAGATTTTAAAAAATTGAACGCCTTTTAGAATGTCGATATTCCCAGAAACCCAAGAAAATAAAAATACAGTGAAATAAAATAAAATAAATGAGGTGCCTTCTCGTGACCGACCCCAAACAAGAAAATGCTTCTTGTTGCTGAACTATCCGCCTTTTAAGCATCGCCCTCTCTCTCTCCTTCACGCTGTGTGTTATCTCGGCTTGACTGTCAGTTTGGGGAGAAAATGAAAAGCGGAGAGAGGAGTGAACACTCACTGAACACATCCCCCACCGTCCCCTGCAGGGATACCTTCTTGATCAACCTGTCCGTCACATCACACGCTCCTTATGCAATCACAAAACCTCGGAGGAGCGAAGCGTTAAAGAGGCTGAAGGAAAAAGGAGACCCCCTACTCAAAAACAAACAAACAAAAATAAAAACCCAAACCAAACAAAATACAAACAAAACAAAAAAATTGCAAATTTGCCAAGAATAAAAATAAAGACTTATGTCAAAAGCCCATCAGTGCTACAAACATTTTTTCATGCCGTAGGAAAGTATTTTTTTAAAAATCCAAATAATAGAATGTCGCACTTCACAATACAAACAAATATACCACACACACACACAGACATCTGGGTTAACTCAAGCTAGACTCCTTTCGCAAAAGGCAACGACAAAGCAAGACTGTTAAAAACAAGGCAAGATTAATTTTTCTCCCTGACATTTCAATCTCACGAGGAGAAGAGTTGCGAGACTGGTGTGCACTGGATAACTCACCCATCGCCATGTTGCCGCGACTTATCAGTTCACTGGTCTCGACAAACGCGGCCTGGCGTTTCATATCCGAGAGGCTGACGAGCATCTGTCAGTTGAGTCCGACTGCAGGCGTGAGTGCTCGCCTCTACTATCTTCTCTCTCTCGGCCCACGTGACCTTTTCCTTGTCATCCTATTATTGAGACAAAATCCTGCAAACCGCCGGTGGGCAAAGAGGCGTAAACAAACTTGACATCTCGGGAAGCGACCAGCAGCAGTTGACATTAAGGCGAATTAACTTCTCGACTCCATGCATTGGGGTTCAAAGCCTGGGGTCAGCGACTGGTCCTTGTTTCAGCCCTAAACTGTGAAATATGAATGTTGGTTGGAGGGACCGGAACTGTTGTCAGGCAGCCCTGAATTAAAATTTACGATGCTCTCTCTCAGATATATATAGGTGTGTACAGATCACACTGTTCTGTACACACCTATATACACCTTGTGTAGGTGTTGTCTATGCCTGTGTATTTATATCCAAATATTTATATTTACACACACACGTCATCTCAGCTAATTATTTTTAGTCAGTGAACCTAATATTTTCTTGTTTTCTATTTCCGATACATTTATTAATGCAGTGGGATTTTAGGGCTATTGCCTCTGTCAGATTAAGAACATACTTTACAGACGGACTGCGGACATTTTAACGCTTGACTAAAGTCTGAGGGAGGGAGCGGAGAGAGAGATGACAGCAAACTCTGTATCACCAGGACTTCATCTGCACTCGGACTCTTACTCGATTGAAAACACACTTTAAAACCCCAGCTGCTTTATTTATTTCGATAACTCTAAAAACCAGTTGAGTCATAAATCTTAAAGTTTGGACAGATGACATCACTAACTGTAATATTGAAATGCCCGGAGACGTAGGGTGGAGACGACAAACACCTCAGGGTGTGTGAGTACATGAAATGTAGTCCTTCGCCACATGGACAGAGTTGTTTGTCCCCTTTCCCCTGCAATATTGTGCTTGAGGGAATTAGGTAATGCAAACGCAGTTAGGTAAATTAAAAAAAAGAGGAATCGAGAGAGGGTTTATTTATTTGTGGGGCTGTGGGTTCCACCGAAGACCATCAGTTGTTGGCGTGATGGACGTGGTGTGTGTGACTAGTGTTATCATTCTGTTGTGACCCGCCCACCTCACGGGAGGACTTTCCGGACCACTGGGCGGAAAGAGATGGAGGTAGGACATGTGTCACGTGTTAAGCTTCGGGGACTGGAATGGGGAGGAGACCATGTGATGGAACTAATCTCTTACAATCAGGCTTAACGTCTGCTCTGTCGCTCCACACGCTACAGCAGCACTCCTCCCTCGTGTCCCACTGTTCACACTGTATGAAACCCAAGGAGGGAGTTGATGTGGGGGGAAGTGATGTGGGGGAATTGGCGCGGAGGGTGGTCTAAAAATAGACTGTCGTCGGCGTTGTCGGTGCATTTGGACTCCATTGTCAACGGGGCGTTTTTGAGCACGTGACCCTTAGTTCATGTAAAAACACAGCGGTCATTATCAACCTTTTGTCTCCTGTCCTTTAAACAATTTTTTTAAAAATTATTGATACGCGTGACTACGTGTCTCTCTGAGTCAGGTCTTATTGAGTGTTTCACTCTATACACTGTTTATTTACCAAAACATAAGTTTACATATCTGAATTTATTCTACAACTGAAGTATGTCCGTTCATTGAGCAGATTTGAACACACTCACACGTATACACATACATTCATAATCAACATCCACGTGTCAATATTAGGACACAGTCAGACATATCAAGGAGTGCTCCGTTGTGGCGAGAGAAGAGTGTGTAGGAATGGACACTTCTGGCACAGAGTGTGAGCTCAGCTCACTCCAGAGCTCATCGGGGTGAGCGTTGTTAATCTTGCGAGACGGGCAGAGACAGAGAGCCGGCCAACAGGCGGCCGCCAGGGTCGCACAGCGTGTCATCAGTAATTGACAAGTCCTAATTAGGTTCAGTCCACCTGAACCAGTCACGCCACCACGTCCTCGTCGTTAGTCACGTGACCACGCAACCTAAAGCTGCGCGGGTTCGACTTTAGTAACGTCGCTGTTCACTTTTCAGAGCTTTTGTTTTGTTAGAGGTTTTTTGTTGCTTTTTTGCACGAAACACAACTGATCAAACTGAAAGGTGAGAGTGAATATGCAAATGTATGCAGCAGCGTCATCTAGTGCCAATATGTTGACATTTTTATTGTTTTGTCTACTAACCCGACCCCTCACACTTCATACAAATGTGATTGTGTGCAGATTGTGCTCTCGGTTGAGATTATTGTACTTTAACTTTGCTTGTTGTTGTTGGTTCACTCTGCTAATCTGTACCGGCCTTTCTATAAATACTTCATCTCGATTTTGGAAACTATCGACTTTCTTAATCTGTTTATCCACTTACCTATCTGTGTTATCACCCAGTCTTAAAGATTCTTCATCATCTAAGGCGAATCGAGATATTCAGAATATATATAACACATTCCTGTCTATCTTTATTTGCAATCTCTCTCCACACACACCGATCGGCTTGTAATAGTTAATACATAAAAACTAATTTTGTTCAGTCGCTTGTTTCTTCTTCTAGCCTTTAAAGCCCATCTGTGTAATCAAGTAATAAAAATAAACTAATATAAACATGGGACAAACTTTTGAGGGGCTTTTTCTCCCCCTCTTGTTCATTCTTACCTAAATCACATATACATATTACACTCACTCATATCCAACCAGTCATTACACTTTTGATTTACTTTAGCTTCCATGTTAGTGACGTCATAAACATGGCTACAGAGTTCATTCCCACGGCACCCAGCATTTAGCCTCCGCTTTAGGCAAAGTGGACAACTGGGTGGACTAACACATCGCGGTCTTAATGTGGTCAGCTGAGGGTAGAAGGAGCGAGTACACCGTCTGGGCAGCAAACAGACCAATTACACCCTCCAGCCCTAGCGCCAGAACAAGGCTCGACGTGCGGCCTCAGCAAACACATCTCAGGACCGAGCTGAGGGCTGAGAGTCTGAATGGCGTGGGAGAGCGAGGCGAGGACGTCACGGCGCGCCACCAATCGGAGGCGGAAGTCACGCAAGTCGCGAGACGTGGAGTGAGACGGCCACGTCCTTGACATTTTTCTCGAAGGTGAACAACCTTGCGTTTTACCAGGAGTTACTTTTTCGAAACCGAGAAAAAAACCGCTGTGTGTGAAAATAAAAACAAAAAACAAAACGAAAAATAGAAAGAAACAATAAAATAAAACTAAAAAAAAAAAAAACCCCGAAGAAAAAAACAAGGTAAGAACCAAAAATAAAAGAAGGAAAGAGAAGAAAAGATTTTTTTATGAAAACGAAAATGCATTTTGAGTAAAAACTACCTATAAATGGACAGGCAAGCTGGAAGACAAAAAAGTTTTAAAAGGGGAGAAGAGATATAAAAAAGAAGATAAAGTTAATAAAGAAGATAAAATAAGAGGCAGACAACGAACTAGGACATCTTTGTAGAGAATGGTGAGTTCACCATTCACAATAAAAAAGGTTGTTTTAAAACTCTATTATCAACTTTATCACTTGACACAGGAAATGAGAAACTGTGTGAGGGACATAAAAAAGTTTCAACTCAGTGACCCCACCTAGTCACTGTTCAAACTTTTTCTGTTAACTATGTCTTGAATAATTGAAAGTTGACTGAAAGTTTGTGCACTTAATGAATTTCGTTAGGTTTTCTTGACAGGTGAGAAGGGAGGATAGTAAAGTGGGAAAGGTCTGAACAGGCAATCAGTGCACAAAAGTTACAGCAGAAAGCATTCCAGGTGGCTGGTCTTGGAATCGATCCGTGAACATTTATTTACAGACACATACTCCTTCAGTCGGTTTTATCAGTTATTCGTGAAAAGTCTGGTTTTTTTTTTTCTTCCTTTCTTCGCTGGTTCCGAAGTTTGTCTGCTTCATAATAGGAATAGTGTGAACAGTATTGTTCATACTTATTTTAAGGTCATAGGTTTCAGCAGATAAATTTTGCTTTCTTTGGATTTTGTGTGTGTGTGTGTATGTGTTCAGCAAATTGTCAGAAATCTTTCAGCATTTTATCCATGCTTGAGAATGTCCTGTGAGGAATAATATACAGGAGAGTTTAAACGACACGATGATAGTAATGTACATTGCAAAGGCACTGGAATGGGAACCCCCATCTTCCATACCAACAGTGGCCATACATTAATCTCCTCCTCTCGTCTGGAAGCTTAGTCTCCGGATTTTAGGCGTTTTCCGTCGTGGAGTACATCCACTTGGTGGACAGTTCATGGTTCGACAGTCCCGCCCTGATGGCCTGTGGTCAAATGGATTAATTAAAGCTTATGAAAAGCTAGCAATGGCGCTTGATTGCTATAACGGGGTGAGTGCAAGGCACTGACAAGTTTCTGTTGACTTCTTGCGGGTTCCCTGAGTGTTCATTATCAGAGGAACGACAGAAGTCTGGAGCAGGCTGAAAGCCAAGACGAGGGAATGAGACGTGTTCATCAGCAGCACCCAGCATTAAACCAACGTCTAACAAATCTTTCTGGCTAATGTGGTAGATGCGTGGTTTGGCCACTACATTTTCTCGTCTGACCACCTCCAGCAAGGAGGTTTGCCAGCCAGGCCAGCTGGGTCAAACTCAGGGTCACGGTATCCCAGCACCGACTGACAACATCATTTAAAGGTCATTAACGCAAACGAGTTCGTGATGACAGTGCACTACGAGTGTTCAGTAGCATCTCACAGGAATCAAAATAAGTGGTAGTCATTTTGACAACAGTATACTTCTAACCTCATGAGGCAACACTCATGGCCATGACCATTTTGGTATTCAACCTTGTAACTGATCATTGGATAACGGTCATTGCAAGGTACCAGAAAATGTTAGTGATAATAAGACTTTCAGTTTAGTAACTCCGATGATGATTGTAAACCGGTATAAGTGGCGCTTTGGCTTCTTTCTTAATCTTGTATTCATTGTAATCCTAACGCTTTCCTCGCAAACACTTTATTTATGTTGCGGGCCAAATACTTTAGCCCCACAAAGTCTCCAAACAAAGGACGAGGTACATCCACCGTGAGGGCCGTCATAACCCGATCGAGTGTATTGATGTTTCAACAAACACAAACAGAATACAAATAAAAGATGTTTACTTAATCTTTTCAGGAAATTGCTCTGTCTGCAACATAAAACATAAACATAAGCTATGATTGGAACAGAAGCTGACTACAGTACATCCAATTCATTTACGCTTACAGTTCTGGACAAGTCTTGTAACGGTTTTAATGCCGTTCTGCAGCAGAGGAGGAGACATTTAGGTGAAATATTCTTCTCAGTTAATTTCTACGTTATTTCTGGTACTTCAGCTGGCATTTCAATGCTCGCTTTCGAATCTTCTATGATCCTTTCACATATTTCAAGTACTCAACTTTACGAAAAGCATTTGGTCTGAATGACAATTTGTGAGGGTCTATTGAACTTCTTTAAAACATAATTTTTCTTATCGCATATATTCCTTTATTATTGTCAGAGAGTAACACCTTAAATTAAAAAAAATACTTCATAAGAACACAATCCCGAAGATCATTTCAGCAAATCGTTCAGTTAAAGTTTCTAAACGTACAGGGCAGGCAGTTAATCACTTTAAAGTAACAGCTGTATCAAAACATAATCTTGACAAGTCAGTACTTAGTGTACATTTCAATGTTTTGTTTCCTCTAGGAAATCAGGGTTTTCAATTAATTTTGTTACTTAATTAATTTGCTGGTTTTCTGAGGACTGAACACAAATTGCGTTTTGCCAGCGAGACGTGACCACAGAAGATAAGAAGCTAATCAGTGTCTAGTGACTGGTCGTCTAGGTTACAGGAAATAAATCACCGTCTGTGCTCACACCAGACCCTCCGACGCACTCGGACAGCCGTGGGTCATGGGTCAGTAGAGATGTAGCGAGGTGACTGGGACTAATACAAGATCATCTCGATTTTCAGAACCTTCTATAACAATTTGTTTAAACTCAGTATGGTTTGTCTTCAGCGCAATATTCCCACTTGCTATACAAAACATTTTTATTAATTCCTGTCAGGAAATTCAAGAAATATGCCATGCGAATATAACATCAGACATTGGATGATACCTTTAATTAAAAAGACCAGAAACAAGTACCAGCTGAATGCCTTCTCAACATCATTTTTACCTTTTGTAAAATCAACGAAGATGGTCATGACACTGGTTTCGCAGTGTATGGAGACCAGTGAGACTTTTCTATAAGCTGATGGCTCACTCGCTGCAGTTCCGGGAAGTAATGTCTGTACAGTTTCATTTGAGAGTCTTTAGTAAGAAAAGCCTTACAATCCGCCATTCCTCCTACATCACCTAGATTCTGCTGGGTCAGCCCCCAGCATCATATGGAGGACTTGGCCACAA
The DNA here is from genome assembly GCF_003073045.1 of Pomacea canaliculata. Taxonomy (NCBI): domain Eukaryota; kingdom Metazoa; phylum Mollusca; class Gastropoda; order Architaenioglossa; family Ampullariidae; genus Pomacea; species Pomacea canaliculata. The sequence continues at coordinate 14,097,001 of NC_037602.1, read as the reverse complement.
GTACACGGTGCTGGAGGCTGATGAGGTCACATGATGAAGTACTTCCCTTCTATTTCCTCCACACTCATCATTCCTTCACACTCCAGCGGACAGCCTGTTGTTACCAGGCGAGTCGAATGCTGCAAGAAGCTGGCATCACTGTCGTCCAGACTGATGACCATGGATCTGAAGAGGGTAGACGAACATAATATTCCAGCTAAACTTATACAGATGTGTAACTTAAGCTAAACTTATAAAGTAGTTAAAATTATGCAAAGTGGAACTGCAGACAAAATTATATGTAAATGGATCCTCCAGCTAGAATTCTAAGTAAATTAAATTTCGTCTTTTCGTAATTGTTATCTATATTTTTTCTTACTTCTTTTCGTCTGTATTCTGTTTCTTTATCTTTGTTCTTTTTTTTACTTTCCCCTGTAAAAAAAAAGCTATATTTTTTCCCATTTTTAACTACAATTCGCGAAAATGATAAAATTCAACAGCATTAACAATTTACCAATGTCTCTGGTGATTGTACATTAGACGGAAACCACTTCATAATACTTAATAATTTGGAAGTCTTTCGTACCACGTAAGTATTTGGAGAGTGATCATTCAAATCATTATAATAACATAGAAATTGCACGAAGTTTGTGCTAAATATAATAAAAATTAACAACAAATTCAGTCATTTATTTTTATCTCCTTAAACATTTAGTCGCTGTATTAATTTACTCTAATGTTCCTATTTTAATCAAATAATAATTATAGTCTAATACCAATCATGCTTAATGACTGAAGCTAGAGAAAGTGGATAGCCAAGTGAGAAGAACATCCTCTGCGAAAAATTTCGAGCATTGTCCGGTTCGATTTCCGTGTGGCGCAGCGCTGTTCTGGGAGTTTTACTGCTGCTGAGTGGGCACCTGAACGTTTAAATGGGTTGAAAAGTTAAAAACCCATCTTGGTCATCAGTCTGCTTCTTTCGAGCTGCTGAAGTGTCAAATCTCCGAAGTGCCCCAAGTCCCATTGTACTGGCAAATGTCTAGGCAAACAGGTTTCGGTTTCACATGTTGAGCAAACATTTGCTCCTAAGCACAAAGCTTTGCCAAACATTTGATGACATTTTTTCCAGCTGAGACGGGCGTGCTGCATTCTGACATGCAAATACGAGTCTTTTGGAGCAGAAAATTGCTACAAGTCTAAGATCAAATAGAAAAAAAAATGATGTTTTCGCCCACCGACCTCACAAGGATACCTTTCTCTTCTTCCTGCCATCTCACATTCTCGACATCCGCTTTCTTGCGCGTGGAGGTTATAGAAATGCCAATCGAGTGATACCATTTTTTGGTGTTTTGATATTTGCCACACTGCACGCTCCCTGCTCTTCTCATGGACATCAGTACAAAAACGACAGTCACTTCCGTTCTTGCGAGGTGAGATGTTGCTGGAGCCCTGGTGGTGTTGTCATGTGGTGGAGGCAGGTCATCTATGCTGCAACTGAGTTTTCTGCTTTTTTTCTTAAATAAGTTTCTTTTCTTTTTTTTTTTCTTTTTTTTTTTTTTTTTTGCGAGATAGACAAGTCGGAGACAAGTCATTTGGCGACCCATGGGTACTGGTTAAATAACTGTGGAGTACATGGACATAGAATGGAGAACCGATCGTGTTTGAACTTGTGACTATATACTGATTAAAGGGTTAAGATTTTCTGATATCAATATTTTTCTAACAATCGTATAATTATGCTATCGAAAAGTTAAATTTCCCACTATTCTTCAGAACACATTTTACACAAAAAGTGAATGCTAAAGTGATTTTGTTTTCACTTTCCCAGTAGAGAGAAAGTTGAAGGTTGTGATCAGAACACTGACAACATTTAAAGGGGGAATTTTTTTTTTTTCTTTGTAAAAAGCATTCAATGGATCAATGGAGAAGACAGTGTGTAATATATTTCTCCATAGAGCCATGACAGGGACCGAGAGTGGTAAACATCTATTACAAATGTAACTTATGCAGGCAAACAGATTTAGTGTTTAATGTTTCTCCAGAGAAGACCTGTCCTGACTACCACGTTCTGGATTAATTATAGATTAATTAATTATAGATAACTAGCCATGCATGCGTGTGGGAGTACTTGAGTGAATGACTGTGACTGTGTGTGTGTGTGTGCGCGTGCTAGAGAGCACGTGTGGCTCTGAGAAAGAAGAAAATAACGAATGAAAGAGAAAGAAAGAAAATGTTTGTAAAAGAGGAAAGCAAATTTTTCTCAATCTTCAACTTTTGAATAATACGTCTGATCACTTTGTGTTAGCCACAGCCAGTGGTGTCTCTGGAGTTTCCTGGTTAATGATTAGTGTCGCCATCTAGACGTTTCTATTGCCTTCTCAAAGTGTCCCAGTCACTTTTAATTATGGATGTCTCGTTGTCCTTTTCACAAAACTGTGGGAAGGATGTGCTCGGTATCTTTCTTACAGAACTCAAGTTTAGAGTTTAGGCTCAGGAGACTTATAAACATGAAGTTGAACTTTCAATCATTGGCTGGGGGGAGGGCATCGTGACTTTTATGGGTCAAAGCGACCCGTGAAGAGTAAGCTGGGGGTAAAGGTCAAAGCCAGAGGAACTGTACATGAACTCCTCCCCTCCCCCTAGATGTCGCGCTGGTTTCCAAGGTTCACTGGCTGCCGACTCTCAGCTCCGTCCAAACTAGTGCCACCCCACTATCTCTGAGTACATCCACCTGAAAATGCCTCGATGTCTGTGTCAATGGCAGTGTCAATGGCAGGCCAGTGTCAGAAGGTGGTCCTGTCATTCTGTATCTACTGAGCGGGGCAGTAAGCTTCATTTAAAGAAAAGAATGTGTGAAGAAAGTGAAAAAAGAGACTTCATGAGCTACTTCTGTTTCTGTCAACATTCTTGTGGTGGGTTTCTCTTGCTTGCTGCCACCTCATCTTTGATGACGGGTGTGTTACGCCTGTGCTTGTCAGGCCTGTGAGCCTCTCTCTGGCCAAGACTTCACATGTGAGCTGCTGGAATAGAAGAAGATATTTCTTCCCCCACAGCAGCAATATATTAGAGACCACAGGCCGCCCTCTGTCACGTGAAGTGGAGTTGTTTCTGCCTCCGCACGTAGCCTGCTACCCGTGGACATGGGGTGGCCGTGCTTACAGCTAAGCGAAACATTTTAGTTCACTGAACAGAAATGATTAGATTGTGTGTGTGTGAGCTTTGTGTCCATCAGAGCAGTTAACGTAAGTGGTTTACCGTGTCTAGGGCACAGCATGCGGAAGGCAGAGTCCAACCCCTTATTCCGCTGGTTTCTTCCTCCCCCGATAAATCAAGTAGCCCTTCCTAGCCCCATCCCCACCCCTTATAAATACCTCCAATTAACCAGGTACCCATTTCTGCTGGGTAGCTAATTGGTGGGAGGGTTGAAGAGGTACCCTGTCACAGGTGTGAGCAGGCATCAAACAAGGGAAGTTTAATATCACGCATGGCTCAGTACCTACTGGATTTAATGGGAGATAAGTGTGTATCAAAGGGAGACAATTATAGTGTGTATCAAAGGGAGACAATGCTAGTGTTTATGATAGGGAGTCACACGTCTGGTGATCACACTACCATAGGTGTATGTTTTAAACATATTTTTCTTATCGTGGACGGGCGTCCAATCCTAATGGAGATAATTTCTGTCGTCATGGTTGAAGTCCCTCATCCAGTCCAAAACAACTAACATGTAACAACCTGACGGCCCAAGGCAAGCTTTGTGATTTGTTTAAAGAATGTGCAATAATTGCAGTGTGTGTGAGCTAGAAGTGAAGTTCACCTCCTCAGTGAGGAGTGTTTACAGTTTGGATATGAAGGCTTTCAAAGAAGAAGGTATATGTGAATCGCTTCCAACTGAGATCCATCAGCTCATTAACCACGTGGTTATGGAGTCTCCTCAAGGCGTGAAGTGCAGATTATTTCCAACCGAGAACCATCAGCGCGGGACTTCGATTATCCAAAAATACCTTTGAGCTCCTGTTGAATTGTTTTAACAGAACATATCAACACTTTCTTTTTTTCCCTACATGTTTTCTTCTTGCTTAGTGCGGCTGAATTCGTTTTAGCAAACTGCTTTCTCTGGCTGTTAATGCTAATGAAGTTTTTGAGTTTTTGTTTGTGTGTTTTTTGTTTGTTTGTGTTGGTTTTGTTTTGTTTTTTTGTTTTTTTGTTTTTTGTTTGTTTTTGTTTTTTGGGGTTTTTTTTGTGCAAAATTAAACGAATTTCAGAATGTGGTCGACTGGGTATATAGAACCATCTTAAAAAAAAAAATAGCAAGGGTATAACCCCTTGTTTTCCCCCCTCTCTCTCTCATTTATAAACTCACTCCTGAATGTTAAAAATTGCTGCCGCCGTAGTCCTGGTGTTGTTGTCTTCCCAGTGGATTGCAATGTTTTCTCGAGATGCACGCCAACAGACATCACAGACATAGGTGAGCAACACTCACGCCAGGATTGTACCTACATACCTTTACACTGTCAAGGCTACAGCCAATGGGAGAGTCGGAACCAAATGTTAAATGCATGAATGTGGACAGTAAATCATATCTGATGTACGGGTGTCGCTCGATAACGGGGTATTCACCGTTTGGGGAACTAGTATTTTGAACTGCACTAGACTCAGTGAAAAATGAAATTGCACCCGCCAGACACCAAAAGCTATTGAATGCTTGTCCAACAAATGCTGGGACATCCGTCCGCGAGACCCTTGGCGATTTGAAAAGAAGAACTCGATCTGTCAAGGAACTTGAAATTTTCTCTTTACCAGAGTGAAGAATATACCGCCATACTTTGAGTTTCGCGAATCTGAGTCGTTATCATCTAACAAAGATTGAAAGAAACGTAAGGGAAGCAAAAGCAGACAGACAGGCAGGCTTGAGGCCGAAGGGTGGTTGAGGGGGGAAGAATAAATCAGTGAATCAAAGCCCTTTCACATCTCCGCGCCCGATTCAGCAAAAATATTGATGATGCCGTTGAGAACACGAACGTTTCGTGCGGACCGTTGGTGGCGATTGAGGCCGACTCAGTCGACCGATCACAACACGAGTGCAGTAAACACGATTCAATAGTGCCATCAGTATGACCACGCCGCGTGCTTGAATTGAGTTAATGAATTTGTAAATAGTGGACCCCTGCCTCTCGTCAGAACTGGGCAAGGAGGGAGGAGGGAAGGAGGCCAAGTGTCAGACCTGGCCCTGACGGACGCCTTTCAAGTCTGTGACAAAAGTCTGCGAGCACAGGGCCAGACGCCACCTCTGGTTCTAGGGGTGGAACTGGCGGGTGTGGGGCAGGGTGGATCTGACCGTGCGTGCGGCTGTCTGCACGACAAGAAGCTTCTCTGGCCAGAGTCCAGCGCCACCACTGGACCCTTGCTTCACACGTCCACCTCTTTGAAAGTGTTTTTCCTTCCTGTCGCTGCAAACATTATCGCTTAACTGATGGTAAACAAGTAGCAATGCGCATATATTGTATACAGTGCACGTGCTTTTGTGCAGAGGTAAATACATTCTTAACAAAACATCTTTATTTCTTCTACACTTTTTTTCTTATAAATTAAAGAACACCCAAAGGAAACGCCTGTAACATGTCTGAAATATGATTTAGAGTTGTGAAATATGTTCTAACAAGGACACAAGGTCTACGTTTGGTGATATGTAAACATGAAAATGTATTCAAATATGTATTGTACGCGTTTTTATTTAATTTAAGCATGTTAGGACATAGTTCAACACTTAAAACATTGAGACCTGTGTGAGGATGTGCCGTTTTGGTAATAGAAAATTTTGCAGAAATGAATAATGCTAGGTTTAGATTGTTATTTTGTTCGTGTTTATGTGTGTGTGTGAGCGCGTAAGTGCGTATACGCGTGCGTTCATGCTTCTGTCTATGTAGACGTGTATGTGTGTGTGTGTGCATATTTGAGTTTGTATGTATGATTAGCTGTGCAAGAGCAGTCAGACGTATTTATAGGAGCTGCGACGTTTGCCATTCTTTCATCTCCCTCTGATGAACTACAATTGTCACCGCGTCGATCCTTCCCCTGTGCCAGGTGTCAGAAAATGAGAAAGAAATCACCTTACCCTTTCTTTCTGGTCAATTTCGCTGTGGAAATGGATATATATTCCTCACGGGTTCCACTCTCATCAGAGCGTGCGAGGGCGGGTCGGCGGGCGTTCGATCAGGTTCATGGTGCCACGGGCAGCCTGCCAGCGTCCTCCCCGCCACAGAGAACACGCCTGAAAAACATATTTTTCCGCGCGGAATCATGTCCAACGATCAAGGTTCTTCGCTGATTACGTGTCCGAAGAGAAGTGCTGTGATCTTGCATAGAAAGCAAGTTCCCCCTTCTTTGAATCTCTCTCACGTAGTTGGAAAGTGCTTCTCCACAAGACATACAAGATTAAAATTGCTTACTGCCCTCAGAACATGAACTTGAGAAATGTGGAGTCTGTGTACGTCCCTTGACGAATTTTTATTTGCATGTGTATGATATTTATGGTTAATTACTAATCATTAGATACCTTACTGTTAATCATCATCTTTGAGGCATAATCATTCCGGCCTCATGAACTTAAATATCTCGTCAGGTCCTAGACTTGCAGTTTAATCTCGAGAACGGAAGAGAAGTATTTACACAGGCTTGTGGGGAGGGGGAGTTTCTTGCATTGAAATTTACCCAATATTTAGAAAACAGTGCACCACACTAGTCTTTCGAATGCTACTGTTCGTCTTACCCACTTTAGAAAAGAACTAACTTTGTCTAAATATGTTTTCGTGAGAATTCATTGAATACATAGTATCCTTCTTTTGACCAAAGTCGGAAGAACAGACCCAGAAAGCTTCTAACGTTTATCTCTGTCAGTTATTTCATTTATTACCCAGTTAATTAGTGTACATAAATATTCAAGCCATTTGTGTCATCTGTTTGTAGTGGCCGTGTGTCACCTCTCTTGTCTGTCTTTGACACATGCCACGTAGTACAATATTATCGTCTGACATCTGAGCCTGGAGACAGAAGACAGATGATTGTGTAAACACTGATGTGGACGAGTGTTTTAGACCCGACCACTCTTTCTAAAACAGATCAACAAAGATAATTTGGAGCTTTGAAGGCTTAGCGTGGGAGGAACGAACCCCGAGTAGATGAGAAAGTGTTCACTGTGTTCCGGAACTCAGCTAATCTCACACTTGCAGCCTCGGGCTGCTTCTGAAGATCATTGGCAAGAGCCAGACCCTCCAGGGTACAGACGGTTGCGATAAATAATTGTCAGAAAGACCAGAGAACTTTAAGAATTTTTTTTTACCTTTTTCGCCAGACATCAAAATGCATGACTGTACATACGTCTGGGGGCTAAGTCAGCTGGAGGACTTTCTGGTGAATACAGTCCCGGCAATGGCCTCCAGTCTGGCTTTTCTGATAGCATGACTTGCAGGCATTTATCTTGAAACCTTGTCTTACTTTGCATTTGTAAATGAAGGAAACGACTGCAGCTGCCAGTTCACCCTGACACTTTGCGGCCCACAGCTTGTCGTCTGCCTCTTTCCTTTCTCAGGAATTTCACTTGCAAGATGCTGAACTTTTTCGTCTTTTGCTGCTTTGCTCTTCGCTCGTCAGGCCGCGCCTCTTGTTCGTTAAACTTAGCATCATACTTTCTTTATTTATTAACCTATTTCTCTCCTTTTCTTCTTTTCATTTTTCTTCTTACACTTCTTCAAAGATGAAAAAAACTAATCACGTTCGTGCGTGCGTGTGTGTGTGTGAGAGAGAGAGGCCTGGGTATTTACGAGCTCAAAATACTTATTCTCACAGACAACACGGAGTAGGGCCATGTGCTCTACTGCTTGTTATTTTTAATTAATTTAGAACTTTTGATGTCCTCAATTTATTTTGTTAACACTGTCCACCTGTTCTTCAAAACAACTCGCACACCGTCACACACTTACATTCGTACACACGCATACACACACGCACACACACCCCCCCACACACTCACACACACCCACACTCACACACATACACTTATGCATGCAGGCACACCGATCTCTCGAGCTAACGCACGCGCAAACAATATCCGCGCCTTCTGGAACTTTCGTGACCGACTGTTTCATGTCGTCGTTTTTCTCATCGGCTCTGGAGAGGATTCAAGTATTGATTGGTGGACGACAGCAAGATTCGGCCCCCGACACCCTGTTGCCACCCCAGTCCGCCCTCATTCGCCGTGGGGTCGCTCCCAAGCCAGTGGCCTCAGGATGTCCGATGAAACACATCAGCTTGGGTCGTCACACACCCTGATGAGGTGTATATATATATACGTACACATAACAATCTCTAAACAGATAAAAAGTCCCCTAGCAGCAATAAGTTTCACTCCTGTCATTCACGGCATCTGTGGCACACCCAGCGTATTTTCTTTATTGGTAAACAAAGCTGTAAGCAAGAGCTTTCCTATATGCTAAGATATTTTTAAGAGAAAAAAATACCTCTATGTTTATTAATCTCGATCTTACATTAATCAGAATCAGTCCTACGTTTTCGTTGCACCCAAATATCCAGCTAGGATTGTCCTCTTTAAACAGCCTTGGGGAAAGGTGAAGACAAAAGGACATAAAAGATGCAAAGTTTTTACTGATAACATTTTGTGAAAGAAAAATTTTCTCACTCCATACAATAAAGCTAAAGTAGGAAAGGTAAGTATCGTTTATTAGTTTATAAATTAGTATGTTTTATGACGCTAGTGACATTTATCATTAACACAACTTTTTGCGAATCTCAACATGATTTTTATTTTCCTTTACTTAGTTTACTGTACCATAGAAGCCATCTTATCTCCATAAACATTTAGACTGCGGGCTCCAGTTTATTCCAGCAAAGGGAGAAGTCAGAACATTAGCAGGACTAAGCGACCCGATAACACGTGATATATGTGTTGGGATATACAGGGTGGGACTTGTCGCAGCAAGAAAGGGATGGCATCACTGGCTCATGAATACCCGATAATACCATCTGATGTGGCAGCTGAGGAGGGGGCGCACAGATGAAGGCGCCTGTCCAATAACTGACCCGAGTAGTGAAGATTTATCATTCTGCACCCAGGCCAGTACACAGCTCCAGAACCTTCTCTGACTGCAGAATGTCACGGAGTGTGTGCCAGCCTGTACCTTGAGTGAGACCCTGGGACATGTGATGGTGCATGCAGGCAGAGATAAATCATAGGAGTGTGACAGTCTCTTTCATTTTATATTTCCCATATTTTTACCAGTACATAAATATTAGAGAAACATCCAATGTCGGACCTATTGTAAGAAATTAAAGCTGGCATTTTCTAATGTAATAAAAATAATCAGTTAATGGCAAAAAAGACTTGTGCTTTTTTTTTGAAACTTTTCTCCACGGAGAAGGGAAAACTGAGTCTCGTCCTTCGAACTAACCCTGGGAGCAAAGTTGAAGAAAACAACACCTGTTCCCGAAACAGTCTAGCAAGTGAACGCTGTGCATTGTGGGAAAAGCTTACGAGTTTCCAGGGAAACGTGTGTAAACAAGGTGCGGGGAGGTGGTCATTCACACCACAAACACAGAAAGCGTGAAGCACGTGCACAGAAGCTGATCTCAGACAAGTCTTGACGAGGGCTACAAACAGGAGATGTCTGTGTGAGTTCCGTTCTTCAAGAAACTTTTTTTTTCTTTGAGAAAGAAAGTACACAAAGAATGGCTCGGAAAAAGATAAAAAATAAAAGAAGGGGAAGACGAATTGGCAAACGACTGGCGGAATGCGGGGGTGGGGAGGAAATAAGGAAGAGAAGGGAAGGTGCGGAAATAATTTACTGAATGGCAGGAGGTGAAAGTAGAGACAAAGTTGGAACACACCTTTCTTTGCTAGACTGGGCTCTGATACCGGGTTTGGGGTCTGGTGATGTTGTCATTCTTTTTTTTCCTCCTCATCCTCCATCAAAAACTTTAAAAGTTGGTGTACCATCTTGACTTTTGTTCTTTAAGGGTATTGGGAAAAGATTCCCAAGTAAGAGAATGAGAGTTCTAGCCGTCCTCGACATTCAACAACAGGCGTTTGCAGAAAAAAAACCATGAAGCATTTCACCATTGGCAGTTGTTGAAATGTACTCACTATAAACATGTGTTTACACACGAAAAGCATATTTATTTTTTGGCTTTAAAAGCCGTGATCAATTTTAATCCTTTACTGACAAATCATTTACTTAAAATCCATGAACATCTACTTTGAGGAGCAAACCAAAAATATTCTATATTTCATTATAAATCATCAATAATAAGACATAACACTTCTTTCTTATACTGAAAAAAGAATATCCATGTCAATATGTTGCGCCTCAATGGGGACAGCGACAATCATTGCACACCCCATAATTAAAAGATTTACGAAATATCACAGTCCTGTCTGTTAAAGCATATTGTAGATCATTACTGTTTCTGTCACATGGATGTATGTCTGAGCTTTATGATCATATCATATCGTATTTATAGAAACCAGCTGTATCGAAAGTAGTTTGTCACTGCGATGCGAGGTCGTTGTTATCGGATTTCGCGGTGTCAGAATGAGAAAGCGCCCCCACCTAACGACACGCAAACCAGACAACCAGTGCTCAAGGGAGGTTACGCGTAATTACCACTCGTGGGAGATCGCCCCAAAAATATTCACAATTTCACGCCATCCTTCACTGCAAAAACAACTTCTTGCTGGCCTCTTGTCGATCTCCGCAGTACACAACGAAATGTCCTCGCGAAAAGTGGTTTAATAAAACCGGAAATGACGTGTCCCACAGCACGCAGGCGCCAGGCAGAGTAGGTCCTGGACGAGCTAATGACATTAATCGGAACATGGAGGACATTTCCCATGAGCCTCGACAAACGCAATCAACGTTTTAAGCCCCACCCCTCCGGCGCTGAGGTTTACAATCTTATTTCATCCCACCGCCAGGGCGGACTCTCGAGTCGTGGGTGTGTGACAGAACTAATTCCAGAAATGGTGGAGTCACTGGGACGTGTCAGGTGTAGGTCAGGTCAGTGACACCACAGGATTCGTTATTCGATCATTGCCAACGTCAGTTATGCCGCATCTTCCATGTCACAAAGCACCACGAGGACCCTGGGCCTGATGGAAGAAGACGCCATTCTACAGACACTACTCCACACAGTCGTATTTTTAGGGACAGCAGATTTTCTTCCACCGATCCGCATTCAATAGAAACCGAACGTTGGATTTTTTTTTAATTTTTTGAAGAAAGCGATCGTTTCTGTGAAAAATAAAAGAAAAGACGGGGAATATTTCATCAATCAACAGGAAGCTTTAAATGAAATCCTAAAACCATAGGCAGGGACGTTAACTCGTCTTGGCTGGAGAACAGTTCCATCAAAGTGAAGCTAATACGGCCTTAACTTCACACACAGCCACAAGAGACTGGAACTCAGATGAGATCGAAGAGCCTCCAGAAGTCAACAAAAGCAGCGAAGAACTCGGGTCCCGGTGTGTGGCCCCTGCACTGAGGGTCTCGTGCAGAAACTTCATCAGACAATTCGTCTGCGTGTTTCGTAGGTGACTGCGGTCTTCTGTAACAAAGTGTTTTTACCAGCAGAATGGAAGCAGCTGATGAACTGCAAACAGACGATTTATTCACGTGGCATTGAGGGTGGCTTACAAAGATATAATGGTATCATAATTTCCTTAATATTTTCTGGTCGAAAGAGAGGGGGAGTCTTCCACTGTGAAGCCATAACCTATTACAACTGAACTGACAATTAAACAATCTGAGTGAAAGCAATGCAAACTACGTGTTATAACAAATTTCTTACATCTAAATACATCCTGGACATTAAAACACACCTCGGACATTTGAACACACCCTCGACAATCATGGCATACCCGAGTCCTCGCGCACGAGTCAACGAGCCGGCCGTAACCGCCAGCCTCTTTGTTTCTCTCGTCTGCAGATCATCTGGAGGCGGGCGTCGGATCCAAACCCTCTGACCATCGGGCAACTGGTTTACGTCAACGACGACCGCTACTCCATCCACAGCGTGCCGCAGCGCAAGGAGTGGAACCTGCTCATCAGAAACGTGCAGCAGGCTGACGGCGGCGTGTACGAGTGTCAGATCAGCAGCCGCTACAAGCTCATCCACCACATCCTCCTCAGGGTCAACAGTAAGTGATGATGATTACTTCCCCAACATAAATACGGCAGTCTCTCCAATCTCGACGATGACGACGACAATGATAATGCATGATGATGATGATGATGATGATGATGATGATGATGATGATGATGAAGTCCCAAAGACTATCGCTTTTCGACTTCCATTAAGGCGGGTAATGGGCTTCACGAAGGGCCAGCCTGGGTCTCCGTCCATTAATTGTAGGTCAGAGTATAAGTATCCAGAGTAGCAAATTCGTCTAGTGCAGATCTTTATTTAAACTTAAATTTATCTCTTTAAAAATCAACATTGACAACAAGGTGCTTATTAACAGCGAGAATTCTATCAACTTTACAGCCACCCACACATGCACAAACTAAAGAGGTTTGTGATAACTTTTAATTCCCTAATCTGATTCAGCAGCCTGCTTGAAACTTTTTTTAAATATCTGTAAACGAAATTCATTTAAATGCTCGTCCTTGATGGAATCTCTAAGAAGAAATAAAAAAGAATAAAACCTGTAGGTAATTACTGAATGGGTTTAAAAATGTTACACGTAGGGCCCATCAGCGTGTTGCCAATAATTGAACTGTCCAGTTTTATTTTGTAAAGTTGAAATGCACACAGCTAGAGCTGGCAATTTTACGAAGTTTCAGTGAAATCCACCGAAATAGACAGACTTTTTGTATCTATTTATATGTTTAAAAAATGTCACAAAAATACTTTTACGTAACCTTGTGCTTAAAGAAGATAAGAAGAATTTGATGTTTTGGAAACAACTCATCTAACTACTGTACGATAACAAATTTTCGACAAAAATTCCTGTGGGGATAAAAAACAATTGTTTGTTCGGCTTGTCCAGACCTTGGTGTAAGCGTGTATTATTGCCTGCATTATCGTGACACCTTGCCAGTCTGGTCCTTGAGACTAGAGTGAAGTATTGGCTGACATGTTGTGGTAGCTAGCTCGCTGTCTCTCACATCTGCTGCAGAAAAACTTGCAAGTTGTCTTGGCGAGTCTGTCCTTCATGGTCGATATGTCAGAGTAGATGTTTCTAGTTTTGACCTCAGTTTATTGAGGCAACATTAGCAAGTCCTGGTCTGTATTCTCAGTCATTCTATTTGTTTTATCGATGGTTGTCGTCTAGGTGTCATCACAGACCTTACCAGCTGTGGCTTGGACTATTTTCTATCGCCATTCTTTTGATAGAATATAAACTGTTGTATTTGCATGGTTTGCAGACAGAAAGCGTTAGGGTGGAATACCTACAATCGTTGCTATCTGTTATGCTGAAAGTTGTAGAAATGTGTGCTTTATTCTCTAGTTTCCACATAGACAATCTCCAGTGAGAGCCATTGTTGTGAGGGTAAAGGTCATGATAATATTCTTAGCTTATAAACTGATTAATACATATCGCATCTTTCATGACAAAAATAACTACTAACCTTTTGTTTAACGTCTTCAACAGTCTGTTTCACAACAGTGACTCTAGAATAGTGTAAAATACTATTGTGCATTTTGAATGCTTTTGATTGGTGCTTTTGTTTGTCACGTGTCCAGTGACCATCCGGCCAGAGCGTGAGCATTATGACAACTTCAAGACAGGTATAAGGATTATTATTATAATTTTTAAGTCTTTTGTTGTTTAATCACTTGAAAGAGCTTGTGTGAGCTTCTGAACACTTAGAATGACAGTGTTAAGTAAACATAAAGTTGTTTCCTGCATACCAATGCTGCTACGGTTATGGGTGTTTCTACAAAACTCTGTAATAATTATGTTTCTAAAAACGTTTACTTCCATTCTGATAAAAGTATTGTTAATATGTATAATTTTATATACGAATATTTAAACGATTTTTGAAAAGTAATAAAGCGCAAAACTGGTTTAAGCATTACAACGGTTAATGAGCTAATTAGAATGTTTTACTGCCGATCTCACGCCAATTTTAATGTGATAAATATGAGCAAGCTTCCATCCATAGAACGGCCTTAAGAGATCAGTTTTCAATGACAAGTTTTAGTGAATCGTTTGCAAGAAATGCAGCTATGTCCATGGGTGCTGCTTCCGCATTGTCATTTCCACTGCATCCCTCGTCATCGTTTAGCTTTCATTGACTCCACCTTCACATCCCAAACTTTAGTCTCGAAGTGTTTTATTTCTCGGTAAACCCTTTCCTTGTATTTTCATGCATTTTCGGTCACACTTCTGAATCTGTTAAAGTAATATGTTATATTATTTATTAGCCTGTAGTGAATAGCTGTACTCTGTTTCGTGCATGCATTGTCTTATCGCATGTTTTATGAATTTATGTGATCCTCTTTGACCTTTGTGCTGCTTTTCTCTCTTGCTACCTTTCTTCAAATATTTTTGCAAGTGCCTTAAATTAATCTGCAGTACTTGTCAAAAAGTATTTTCTTTTCTTCCTTTTTATTCATTTTTAGTTGCATATGTGTATTATGATCTGCAAGGAATCTTCTATTTGTGTCCATTTCTTCCCACGAAATGCTCATCCATTTCCTAACCTTTAGCAGCAATAACATTGTCAGTGATGTCTCGTCATCATACAGTCCACCACAGATACTTTATTTTTCTTCACAGTTCAGTCCACACCTCGAGTCGAGAATGAACCAGGTAAGACAGAAATACACAAAGGTAACATTTTTGTGTCTTTTTTTACATTTTCATTTTCATAAATGTCAGTGCGGTCAGATTCTCATTCATACAAATTCTGAATAACGGTGATCGATGAAGACTGATACTGAATGATTGGTGATGAATGATGATTGATGGATGAACCTGGGCGAATAAAAGTGTGTGATCATCGATGATGTATTGATAAGTGATATACATGTATTGATGCATAATAGATATGTGATTGGTTATTGATTGATGAATGCTTACTTTCTGCTACTTCGCAGCCATCTTTATGTCCGGCACGAAGTTTGTGGAGAAAGGTGACTCCATACACCTGATCTGCAACGCCTCCGGTCAGAACTACCCGCCGGAGGACCTGGACTGGTTCAAGGATGGGGTGAAGATCACGGCGGACGGCATCCGGCAGATCACGGTGGACAAGTTCCGCGTGCAGTCCACCAAGACGCTGGTCAGCGTGCTGGACAAGAAGTACAGCGACATGGGCGACGCCGGCACCTACGTCTGTCGCAGCAGCAACATGGGCGTCACCAGCATGAAGGTTCACGTGCTCAACGGTGAGAAGATGATTTTGACGACGATGACGATGATGATCCGTTACTTACCCACACATGAAATATGAAATGAAGCATTGATTCTTTGAGCAGCCCTCCCACAGAAAGCAGTTGACATATGTTATTTTCCTACGAATCTGTTTTATCTTCTTTGATTTTTCTTGCTAACGTACCTCCGTAGATTATTCTAATTTGCATAACGTCCTCACTGTATATTGCCCTATCCTAACTATTCTCCCTGAAGTCTCAAATATATGTCTAAAGTATTTTGTCCATATTGTTCGCCACCACCACTCCCATCCTATCCCCTACACTGATTTCGTCTCTTTCACATACTCTACGTCTCTTTTTTTCTTTTTTTTCTTTTTTTTTGGTCTCAAGCTAACATCACGGAAAAGAAAAGTAAGGTCGGCGAGAAAAATGAGAAGTTGTAAGTTATAAGATGGCATTTAAGGACACGACTTTTACTGACTAACCAGATATGTCGCTAGGCTAGCTCTTGTTATCACTGACTGCTAGAGAACAATGGGACTACTGCATTCTATAAAATGAAGTTGCACACAAATATACTAATTCAAACTAATATACGAAATCAGCTGTGACAAATACTTTTGTTTTGTTTCAGCGGGGTCCACAAACGTAAGACGTGGTAAGTCCTTCCAGATTCATTGGCGATAGTTTGGAAACCTACTTTTAGAATTGTTAATAAAATTAAAATGCTGAAAGGTATTAAAAGAAAAAAAAAAAGCAAACAAACAACATGAGCAGCTCAACTGTGCCGTGGAACCATGACTAAAAGGTCATTGTACCGACATTTACAAAAACGTTGTACTAGTTTATTATCGTACTGAAGAATGCACCAGGAACTATGTGAGTCTCACAGGTGCTAACACTAAGCAACTATTCGGCAAGCACCATGAAAGCACATAGAGTATACTATAGACCTTTTATAAAACAGAATAGTGATCTATACACTTGTCATAATTATCAATAAATATTGACTTAATAAGCGAACATTGACTTACTGAACCGAAAATGAAACGAGCAGAGATATGAACATACAACAAATCATTGAGCTGAACTTATAATGATGAACTTAAATCTATGGACCGACAGCAGTCCAATGAACAGAATGTAGACCTTTGAACTTAAATAAAATGTTCTTATGAGTCAAACTACTTCTCGCATGATTCCTGGTGCTATCATTGTGAATTATGGATTATCATATTGATTATATTTTCCTTGATGTATTATCGTCGGTTGATTTTGCTTACAAATCATTTGGTACATCGCAATTTGATCGTGTATATTCTGTTCAGGGACTTCAGCTCTCAGTAACAATGGGACTTACGCTGGTTCAGGGCAAGGGATACAACCGTCCAACACCTTGTGGATTATTAGCCTGCTCTCCCTTTCCCTCAGCCAAACCTGCTGCTGCTGCTGCTGCGTGCACTGGCACATCAAGACATGACAGCACGACAACCTGCTGACAACACGTGACAATCACTATCTCATCAACGCCTAGGCATCAAGAACTGATGTTCGAATCACCATGGGACAGGACTGTGGCTGAAACACGACTCACGAGGACTCGGACACAAGAGCCTCATCGGAAAATTTTGGGCAACCGGAGTTCTGGGAACTCGCTAGGCGTGTGTTGTTTCACTGATAACATGAATTGTTGTATACACTGACAAGACCTCAAGCCGAGGTAACCATGACCTCAGACCGTTGTAACCAGGACCTCAAGCCCATGTAACCAAGACCATGCTGAGCATGACCATGTGTGTGGGAGCGTGCGCTATAAATTATGGATGAATGTGCGTACACACATGGGAGGAACCAACACATCATCATTGCTCAGTGCTGTGGGCGCCAGTCCCTTGTGGAAAAAGATCCCTTTAATCATCGAATCCATAACTCCGCACCCTTCTGGTGCGTTTGGCAAGACATGGTTTCTGATTGTCCGCAACCACGCACCACTGGTTTTCACCCTAGAAACAGGGTGCACTTTTCGATTTCTGTTACTGAAACCAAAGTTGACCCTGAGGACGGCAGGTTAACGACTGTGCTTGCTGCTTATTATCGACAGCTTGGCTTTTAATTGAAGTCTTCAACTCATTCTGATATTTGAAACTTGCTAGGAGCGAGACTGTTAAGCCAAAGGGACTAGACTTTGTTAGGTGACCTGAAGTCATGTGATGTCAACATGTCACCATCGTGTCTGGCAGAGTGTCTAGTAGGAAGCAAATTTATTTTCACATGACATGGAAGACCTTAGTGCAGTATACTATTTCCCAAACTCTGGGCCAATATCCCTTCTGTAATCAAAATATTTGCCTAAAAACGCCAACATAGATAGAAAACAACCCCTTACAGGTCTAACGTCAGGATTATACATATCTTCGGCTCATAAGTATTAAGGTTGTCAAGGGAACAGCGAGTGGGACAGATGTATTCATGTGATAATTATGTTACCAGCTGACAAACATGGCGTCACGAGTTTGTCCTCTGTGCAAGATGTTTAGAGATGTAACTTGAAAACGGAAGTGGGATATTTACTCAGTATTTGAGAAGTAATATATTTCATTCAGCTTCACCCAGTCATTAGAAAACAAATGTGCACCCTGCTTCACCTTTAAGGACAAAATCCATGTTCACATCCCTGAAGCTAACATTTCGCATCAAAGTAGGTTTCACGACTGACTTCAAATGTTCTGATTGGCAATGTGGAGAACACATAAAATAACTTGTACAGTTTTAAAACCTGCTCCAGACTAATGACTGTTAGGTATCCATGGCTACAGCTCTAAACCATGGGCCCGTTCCTGAAGTCCGTATTATGCGCTCCTCTCTGTGATAAAGTCAACATCTTGACACTACAGACAACAAGAGGCATCATCAATAGGAAGTGCCAAGTTCTGATGAAGCATGCTGTGGCTTTGACCATATTCACCAGATGCCAGGTCACTTGGTACAAAAGGTCAACAGCACGAACATTCCCATTTGCGTAGGCAGAGACCTTTCATCATGTTGTCTGTGAGATGTGAAGTCAGTACTGTATATAAAGACTGATGTATAACATTGTTTCCATGTACAGAGTGGACTACTTTGATGCTATCATTCGGCCATGACTCTGAGTATTGACACAGATGTGATGAGGAATTTCTCTTAAGTGTCACTTAGCTTCATCTTTGCAAATCACTAGTTATCTTTCCTTTTGAGTCTTTTCGTTTAATTATTTTTTCAAGATTCTTTAAAAAAGAAAACTCGTGTTGAGGTATCGTGTACATTTTTAGTATTTTACATACACGTAAAACGTTTATCCGTTTCTGCTGGTATTAGTATTTTAATAATATAATGTTAATGTTAATGACACATTGCAGCACAAACCATGAAAAAACAAGTGCTATTCAGATATATGAGTCATGTGCAGTTTTTGATAAAGAGCAAAATATAGTTCATCACTCCATGGTTTAGCTTATCTCCAGGTAATAAACAGTTTCATTTTCTGTGCTAACAGGTGTAAATGCAAATTATGAAAAATATATTCTAGTACTAATAATTTCTAACGATGCAGGCCACACAAGTGTGTGTGTGTGTGTGCGCGCGCGTAAGAGAAGTGGAGAAAGAGAGAGAGACTGGAAGAAACATGGCTGTGATCAGATATCAGCATAGAAATACAGAAACAAAGCCAGGAACTGCTGTGTATCTTCACGTTTGCAGGTCTGTCATGCTTAGATACGTCAGTTAGCAGTCCTGCCTAAAAGATCACTAGAGGCATTAGACATATCTCAGTTTGGTAATAGTAATAATCTTTTTTTCCTATTATAGAAGAATTCTTAATTGTATATAAAATTTTGATTTTCGAAGGATTTTTCAATGAATTTATAATATTTTTCACCTCTTAAAATAAATAATTATTGTCAATACAATAGGCAAAAGAAAAGGTTTAATCTGACATTCTTGTAGAACACTTGCAACTGTGTGAAAATACAATTTTAACTTGTTATCTCACCATCCGTTATTTCTCTAATCCTGCGTCTCACCACATTTTGTAACAAAGAGGATTTCTTCCACAGTTACCCCTAGTTAAGGACAATTTTACTTTGCCTGTTACGATGGCGGCGAGACCGCGAGACAGGACTGTATAGTAAGCTTCTTTCACGGGTTCCATGATAAACTTTACAACGAATCATTCTACTGCAAATCAGTGGTAGTAACCCACCTTCTCATTCAGGTAATGGAAAATCCTGCAATAAAAAATATTAAAACTTTCTTCGTCATTCCAGAAAATACAAAATTATGCAGAATAAAGTGTCCACACACACATTTCTGCAAGAGAGAGGTCAAAGATGTTAATATTATTATAATTATTATTTCCTCTTTGACTGGACTAATTAACCATTTTAATGTTAGGTATAATACAATGCTGGGGTTTTGGCATAATCAACGTTAATCTTAATGATTGTAAAGCTAACAAACGCATATGCGCTCGTGTGTTTGTGTGTGTGAGATAGGATGTGTGCATGTGTATCAGCATGTAGAAAATGAATCATAAGTTTTTTCCTCTTTTATTGTTTGTTGAATAAAGCTATTCAGTACACATCAAATTTCGGAAATATCTTTCCCTGAAGTTTTATTTTATTTCGACCAGAATGTTTCTTCGTGTGATTGTGTCTGACACGTCGTCAGCTTGTGGGTATTAAGCCTAAATATTAAAAGAATACCATGCCAACACTAACAAGATCTTTTGTAACCTAAAAAAGGCATTTGAGTACATCTAAAATAACATATATGTATTATTTTCCATCATACCGTTAATAAAGCTTTTGGTGAAACCTGAGAGATTATTCTTACGTCTGGACTATGAATTAAAAATTTTAAATAATTTTCTTTAATCGCAAAAGGATTAAGAAGGTAAGGGTAAGCATATAATAAGAGAAACAATCATACAAGTGTTTTGCACAAATTTGATCTTAAGATCTGTTCTTTCATATAATGAAGCCTATCGAGGAACTTTGCTGCACATTCTTGTATAAAGGGAAATAAACGCGTTTTCTGAAAGAGCAAGTGTGTGACAGTTTTCTCCCTTGACTGACGTATGACCCACTTGACCCAGTTGTAAATGCGCATGCGTGAATGACGACATCTCTTATGAATGGAAAGATGCTGACCGGGATAGAGTGCCGCTTCTCCTTATTTCTTCAATATCAACTAATTTAGAATGTTGTCAAAGTGACTGGAGAATGTGAACAGCTATTCTGAGGACTAAAGAGCGGAAGAAATTGTAAGGTAAGGAAAACAGGGTATCATAGCGGGATTTTCTTCAAATTTAAAGTTCTGACGTTCGCTCGGTGTTGTACTGAAGTAGTCAAACTTTGCTCAGACATTGTTCGTAGTTTCTGTGAGCTATTAACTGCTTTTCCATCACTCCAGGGCGTTTAAAACTGAGTGTGATCGATAATAGCAGTTAAAACAGGACTTTCAAAACTTTGTTCGCTGTGCTAGGAAACTTGGAGAGACAGTTCTTGCACTTAAAAATGTCTGGGCGGGCAACTTCTGGGGAATAATTTTTATTCTAGATATTTCCGCTGTTTGTGTGTATAATATGTACACGAAGGGTTTGATAGCTTATGTTATGAATACGTGTAGACTATAACTCTATATTTACACTAATTTAAACAATGTAATCTTAGCATATTTAACGACATGAGAAGTTTAGATCATTAACAGAGTTTGATGTCATTAATAATAAACAATAATTCGAAATCTAGTGTATATTTAACCATTAATTTTATACATTTTTTAGGACTGAAACAACATTGCTGTTGCAAGTTTACCTACCAATCTCAAATCATGTTTTCAGAATTATGAACATTTTGTTGTTTGACTTAAAAATTGACTAAAGTCAAGCAAGGTAAAACTCAAATAATTTACTTAAAGGCTGCACTAAAGTAAAAGTATACCTGAAGTTAGTTTACAATCTTTTGATGGGAGATAAAGTAGTAATGTAAAGCGTAAATGATTAAATTATGTGTAACTATGTAATTTTTTTTGTTTTGTTTACTTTGTGACAGGACATGGCTTAATGGGTAGATAAGATTAGAGATTGATAATCTTATCACATATTTATTTGTTTTAAATTTTGAATATAAGTAAGGTACACCAAGATATGACACACTTTATGAACATTCAGTATTCAGTTTTCGATTCTATGAACCAGCCTCGACTATCTCCTATGCAGAAAATAGTTGCACATTTGTCGGTACATGTTAGTTTCAATGTACTTTGCTGCGACAGGTCAATCCATTTTGTTGCTGTTGCTAATGCTGTCTTTACATGTTAAATGCCAGTATAAATGATTACTGTGATGATACTGATAAACTGACAAGCTGAGATGATTGTCAATAAATGCAACTAAGGCTTGCTAACCCCCAAGCATTTAGCCCGACATTATTTTACATTTTGTATCTATTAACTATTGTGCTGATTTAACAGAGAATGATAGAAATAGGAAATATCAAGGAGCAAAAAAATAAATGATCTTAATTGATATATTTTTTACTTCTGTTTTTTTTTTTTCTTAGACTATTGCATCTCTAAAGAGGTAGGTGGTGCATTACCACTTAATTTTTGAAAGGCAAGAATCGGTCATGGGCTCTGACATTTCATTGTCTGAATCTTACAAGATGTTCTAGTACATACTAGAGTGAACTAGATCATAGCTGCAGTACTGGCAGCAAGAAGAAAATGTATTATTTCATTTTAGAAAGGTTAACTGAAATTAACTTTAATAATGGCTACTTTCAACCAAAGCTGTTCACGTTTGCTATACTAGCTTGTGAAGATGTCTTGATCTCATTCTGACCAGTGCAGCTGCTGGTTTTTACCCTAGTTCATAGAGATACCAAACTAGAAGATTGAGGATTGGCAGTCCTGGGTTCACCTCTGGTCTTGGGCATGCTGTTCTTTCTTTGTATGTGGCATCTGCTAGTAGGGCTGACTGCTTTGGCATGATAGAGCCTTAGTTGCTGGCACAGTGTCAAACACTACATCCCCCACCCCCCACTGCTCTTTCAATGTCTAAAACTGACTTAAATCCAAACCCAGTGCCACCACTATAGTAGCCCACGCTTTCCTTTTATTTTTAGAATGTGAAAATCTAGTCCACAGAAGAATTTTTCAGTGTATGTTTTGACAGTATTAAGTTGTTTTATCTTAACCCACCCCAAACCCCATCTAAAATCCAAACTCAAACCATTGAACTAAGACTGATCTTTGGTTATGTGTGTCCTCGCTTGTGGAGCCCTACATCATGCACATACATTAGTGCACAAGAAAATTTTTATGCGGTAAAATGTTTATATATTCATAGCTTCTTATTTTTTATGTTATGTATAAGATTGTAATGCTGTATACTTATAACAGATGTAGATGATCTACTTAGATGATAATGGCCTCCATGATCCAACTCTAAATTTTATGGTAGACATTGGTATTTTTTTGTTCTTCCCTGCAATCTCATTTTAAAAATTAGCATGATCTTAAATGCTAGCTGCAGCCATTGGGCAGGGAATTCACATGCACACTGCACAAATAAGATCATTGATACTAGGAGCCTTTCTTCAGGTACATCACAGGAGTGGCATGGGTTTGTTACCATCTTCAAACTTTTCTTCACACATTTCTCTAAGCACTGTCACATTTACTCATTATCCCGCTTGCTTTATTTTGTGTATCTTTTTGCTTCCAGTCGGCAGGGTTGAGATGGAATCCAAAATGAATGACACTGAGTAGTAATATACACCAAACAGCTTCTGATAGTACAGACAGCAGTTGCAGGGTGAAGAGGTTTCTCTTCTTGCCAGTTGTCTTACAGCTGATGAGTAATAGCATTCAAGGATTCTGAACTGTACTGAAACTGCTAAGAATGGCAGGAAAAAAATCTTACATGGTGGCTTTGGCATATAATGTGGGGAGTGGGTGGGGCTCTGTTGCCTGGTGATTTGTGTTCTTGGCTGTAGGTGAAAGGTTGCTGACTCAGGGGCCACTCATATCTGTGGCTTGAAAACTATTCCGCCCATCAGGAATGATTAAAATTGTCGAGGACAATACTTAGGCTTTGTCCACCATGTGATGTGAGCTAAAGGAAGTGGATATTAATTCAATCACAGTGGCCACCATACAATGGAAAATACAATAGGATAATTGTAGAATGTTTTTAAAAAGTATTTCATGGTAATCTCTTTCTAAATATAAAAGTAACATTGCTAACATTTTTCTCTTAATGGTAATTCATACAGAAATATTAATGGTAATTCATACAGAAATTTGTGAAATATTGCTTGAAGTTAGTAATCATTGAACCTGCGTTCAATAAAGAAAAACTACCAAGCTAATAATTTTTATCACATTTTTAAATCTTTCCGCTGTATTTTTCATAATCCTTGCCAAATATTTGCACCTTTAGTTTGAATCTGCCCAAAATTCAAGCTGCTAAAGAAACCACCAGAGCCATAATTTAGTCCCACACATCATCGCCCAACATAGTTTCGTTGCCGAGGGCATTGTTTCATAAATTATCCGTTTATTATCTTTTTGGTGAGTCGTCACTATCGTCACCCCTAGTGCTGAGGGGCTCGTACTTCGGGCATGATTACATGACGGTTAAGTACCTTGCACGCGCTAGGCTCTCAAGTGTTGGTGCTCACCCTCATGTCCTCCCACCCGGTCACGAGGGCGTCCTGGCTGTCGGCACACGCAGTGATTACTGTTGGGGTGCGGTTTAGTTCTCCTAGAAAAGAAGTTTGCATGATACCGAACGCCGACAATGTCAAGATGCATGTTGTGGTGAAGGGGAATGATGGATGACCAAGACGCACTCGCTGGTGGGTTCACCAAACCTGCTTTTTCTTCTCTCTTTTTAAAAATCTATTTCCAACATCCCACAACAATTAGCGCGGGTATTTATTCCGGTTTGTTTTGCTGAGCTTCCTTGCATACTTGTACCAACTGACGAGCGGTTATGTCGGGGACAAGAGATGGCTAGAAGCAACGGCTCACTAGGCTCACCAAGTATAGTGGTGGTGAGTCGTGCACAGAATCAGCAAGCCCACATCTTCACACATCGCAATTAATTCATTCTGTCCACTGTGGCATCGACTCTCCCTACCAAGGGACCCTGAGGTACTGTGTCGTGCCGAGTGACATAACCCAACCAAATCCGCTTTGCGGGTTTTTTTTTTTTTTTCAGAAACAGCTGCTTTTGACGGAATATATTTAACTGTGACCACAGTTGACAACAAAGATTTTACGAATAGATAATCCGGCTGTTCCTCGTTTCAATGGCTCAAAAAGAACTGCAAATCATTGCAACAGATTGTACCGACAGAAAGTTTTATTGCTCGTCACCTGCCAGTGTCCTGGTGCAGGGTCTGGCTGCTTGTTTACACTGTGGCACCGGATCACCTGCCTAGTACGAGGTGAGGTCCTTAGGGACTCGCGAACTAGTGAGGTAGTGTCGTACATAGCTGAGTACATAATAGTAGGCGAGTACGGTTAAGTTTATGGCGGAGGACAGAGGGGTAGCATAATGGGCCTCTTTGATATGCAAATCTCACACACAGGACAACTAACAGCTATCTTTTAAGATCCCTCCCACCCATTGAGCTGCGATTGGCTGATCAGAGTAGCTGAGCTGATCACCTTTGATCTACCTATTCTTTTATTAGCTGTTCAAACAGAGAGAGGGAGAGAACTTTGCTGGATAGAGGTATTAACATCTATATCTCATGTATTTTATATCATTTACCAAGCATGAGGTGAGGAAGCAGGTATGCTAGTGATTAGAGCAACGGTAACCGGAAAGATCTTACTCAGGTCGGTTCGATACCAGTGTAACGCATTGACCAACTTTGGAACGGGTTTCCTGACTCCGTCAGAGTGCTGGGGGAGATAAGGCAACAAACAGTGAGCAGTATATAAGGGCTTGGCCGTTTGTTTCTTTGTTTTTTTAAGTGGACTGAAACACCAGGAACTGAAGTGTACTCACTGGGTCGCTTTCGCAATAAACTACGATCTACACCGATTCCGGAGTTCACTCGCTGTTTAGTACCCACCCACCTATCACGATGTGAAGGTTATGTAGGTCTTAGTATTTTACTTATACTTTAGTTACGAGGCTATAGGAATATTTGTATGACAAGGCTTTATGAACAAACTCACTATGCTGCTTTGATCAACGTTTGTTGTCAACAACAACACTAGTAATAATCTGGCATGGAAGTGAGCGGCGATGGTGATGTCCCGCAAACCACCGCCATTTCTGTCTCCCCGCCGCGTGAGGTCATGTCCTAGAAATTCAGTCGTAGGTTTTTGTGTATATGCGTAGGTGTATGTGTAGAGGATGTGAAAAGCAATGTGAATGCCTATTGTCGTTGCCGCACGCCTATGCGGGAAGGGATTGGAGGTCGTCTGTCTTGTGTCTGACCTGTGCTTTTTTCTAGAATGTTTGTACGGAGGGTTCCAAGTATCACACTAATCACATCACCCTTTCTTCTTGCTTCACCCCTTTCTCCTTCAGGCACGCACACTTTTACACAACCACATAATTTGGTGCATCAAAATTTCGTGAACCGTAGACTAGTATTCGAGCAGAAACAGTCTTCGTTAGCAACCAAAACAAGAAGAAAGTAAAAGTGCTGTGTGGCCTTTGAGGCAAGTGCGGGAGCAGGACTGTCGTGAAGACATTGTGTTATGACCTATGATGGAGGCGAGAAAGTGCTTGACGAGGTTGATGTAGGTACTTGAGTTATTCCCCTCTCATTTTGTCCTGTGATTAATCTTGTCATACCGTCAAAAGATAACCTGTGGTGTATACCTGGACATTCTTGTTTACTTGACCTTTATTTTAAAATGCGACAAACACCTTGGTGGTGATGTTAATGGTTCACCTTCTGAACTCGATGGGTAAGCTCGTGTACATCTAATTTGCTTGATGTGTTCCAGTTTGAGGCGGGGAGCGTGATGAAGTTTTGCTCTGTTCTCCAGATGGTATCGCGCGGTCCTCACGCCGGGAGCTTCCTCCACAGGCTGTTGAGTCTGTGTGAAGAGAGGCTCAGGCAGGAAGCACAGGGCGCTGAATGTGTGCCGCTTCTGTTGTCGAGCTGACACAGATAAGATAATAAGTCAAACTCTAGTTAACTTAATCGTAACGAGGTGCTTTGGTGAATTTTGAGTGTTCAATAGGTCAGGCCACTTTTTAGTCCTCCTCCTTGTATTCAGCTCAGGTGGCTGGTCTTCGGAGCCTCCCAGACGTATTCGTGTCTGTCTGGTACTGGCTTCTCGTGAAGCACGATCAGTGTGTGTGTGTGTTGGCGATGTGTTTGGTGTGTGTGTTCGTGGCGAGAATATGTACATTCAAGGGCTTGTTTCCTCAGGATTCTGAAGGCCAAGATGGGATGCGATTTTTGCTGAGGATTTATGCTCGTCCTTCACTTTGTTATGTGGAAAAAAAGGGATAGCTTCTCCACCCCTGCTTTTAAAATAGTGGACTCTTCTCGGTGTGTTGCGTGCATCAGTGGCTGTAACTTTATGTGGATGATACGTAATCTCAGGTACGTGAAATATGTTGACATATCACTTACCCGCTTACATTAATAATAGCCAACAATCCTGGTTGCCCGCTTTGCCTTCCTTTCCTCATATTGTTCTTTTATGCACATTTTCGACATTGTGTCTGGTCGATTCAGTGTGTGCAGATCGAAAGCTTCCACGTCTGACACCTCGCTTTCACGATCCGGTCCCTCCCCCTAACCTCCACTAGTGCACGCTATTCACCGTGGGTTCAAAGCTGTCGTCACCGCTAGCCCCTTAACCACAATGGAGTCGCAGGTCCATTAGTCGTGAAGTTGTCAGTAGGTGTGGGGGAGACGGACCTGAGAGTCGCACGACGTGTGCCCCTCGCTCCCTTTCGTGTGCGGGGGACATGATGGCCGAGGTAAGCAAAACACTGTTTTGTCTTCTGTCTTGTTAGTCACATCTGCGCTGGCAATCCTCATTTTTCTTAGGTCTTGGGTTTTCCTTTGACAAGACGCGTCATAAAATAAGTAGATAACAGTTTTTCATCACATTACTACCTACATGCATCTACGTCGTCACATAAAGTTTAAAATAACCTATACGTGTATGAGTTTAAAAAATAAACAGCTGCGTGGGGGAGAATATGCCCTTATCCATGTTAATACTACTGCAACTGCTTTTTTGATTGTAGCGAAAGTGAGAAGTGTGGACCATGATTTACCTCAAAAAGTTGGCTTCCTTTACCTGATTTTTATGTGTAATCCTTATGCTTACATGAAAACGCTCAGTTCACTTCCAGTTTGAAAAATAACACAGCTGTGAGTCGGTCGTAAACTAGTTCGTCAACGTTGTCCTTGGCACTGTGTTACACCACTGATAGTATGTCAGTTGGTGAAGCGTGGTACCTTGAGATACTCATTACCCATGACACAACTCAGCGTCCCTGTGCTCAGAGCAATAAGGGTTTTAACAGGATCATCAGATGATTATTGTCATGAGATAACTGGGGATGTGACTTTAACGTTGGAGCAGCATTTCTGCTTCCTACACGAGTCGAGCGAACCAGCTGTTAAACGGATGCTGACAAGGCGAGAACGGGTAGCTGCTACGGGTGGACAGCGGTCGCCCTCTAGCGGTGCCAGGGCGTTGGAATGGTCAAGGGTCAGGAAGGTCTCGCTGTCCTGGAATTCGGTCGAGTTCAAGAACCGCCGGCTGTTAGTTGTAAGCTGCGGTGTACCTAGCGTGGGACAATCACTTCGATTGTATTGCGACCTACCTGAGCACAGGTAGTGAATAGAAAGCCCGACTTTGTGGCACCTCTTCTTCGCCTGTTGCTTTACAGGTGGAGGTGGAGCATTAGGCAGTCGTAAATCAGAGTGACCACCTGCTTATCATGCACTAGCTAGGTAGTGAATGGATCTAGTCAAACAACATCATTATTGTGAGTGTGTGATGTGCTTGGACAATCGTGAGAGACGATAATCCACGACGATGAGGATTTAACATCGTGACCGTCGAGAAATCGTGGTCTCGCACTGAATTGTCGAAGGGGAGAAGTAGGAGAGATCTGTTCAAGGCTGTTCAGATCCTCAGCTGAGAGATAGTCTGAGAACCTGGCTGCTCTGACACCATTTGATGCCCAGCGTTTCATCTCACCATCACACCATCTCAGAGCCTTGAGGCTGCGTTGGTTCCTCATTAGGGGCTATTAAGCTCTAAACAGCAGTTTCGGCTGAGAGGTGACGTAACAGACACGTGTCTCAGTGCTTGTGTGTCGTGGCTACACTGGATTCCATACGTCAAGGAACGTTGGAGGGGTCCTCCACGTCACAAGAGGCGTTTGTGTATTGAGATAAGTGACGTGTGTATGTGTGGTGGTAGACAATGACTCACAATACTTGGATCGCGATAAGGAACTGTAAATGGAAGCCCTAGAAAACTAAGCCATATTTAAAATTTAGAAGTAGTTTGTTGTGTAAATCTCTTGATATACTACTAAATTTTTTTGTTACACCAAATTGCCTTGAGTTTATTATTGGTGACGTACGACGGGTGGCGAGGCTATAGAGAGTGTCATCAGCCCGATAGCAGCGGCGATCACCACACCTCTGTACAGTTCCGTGAACTCATTCCCCAAGGTTCACCACAATTATCTAATAACTAATGCGGATTATCAGGGTTACTATCGGCATACATTTAAAAAAATACTGGCAATCGTCAGTGTTAGCGAGCTTGAGGTCAGACTTTGTGGTGAACAATGACGCGCGTAAACAACCCAGGTTGGGAAAGGTCTGGAAAAAACCAATCATAGAGAGCAGAGTGGCGACATGTCAGGTGCATTTCCACCGACGTAGCTGAATGTCGACTGACATGTAATTGCATTTTTGAAGATAGAGGTTTATAGTGTTACATTTGTTGTACACTTTGTTGTACAATTTACGAGGTCATTTTGATGTTGAGGGTTAGTCTGCTGGAATGTGATGTTTAAATCATCGGAGAAAGTTTTATCCAACTGCCGCTTTTCTTTTGCGTTTTGTATCCATTCAGCTTCAACAATTTTTTAGTCTGCGTGAGTTGAGACGGGTGGTGGTTAAACAACTGAAGACAAAATGGCCTGATTGGGAGGAGGTGGAGTTGGAAGGGAGACGACCGTACACTCAGCCGGCCACAAGTTTCGATGGCTGTCAGCGTGGATAAAATAAAAAGTTCTTGAATGCTATTGAGTCGTCCGCCCACACCTCTACCTCCACGTTAAAAGAGCTTAAACCGTCGTCTAAACTGTTCCTATCTCCCTCTCCCTTGGTAATCTAATTTCACCAGTCATAAAACTATTTTGAAATGTCTTTTATTGGTGTTTTTTTTTCCAGAAGTTTTCGCGAGACTTATAAAGAGACGGGTAAAAAGATGAAAAGTTATGTGACGAGCAGGAGAGTACAGTGCCCACGTCAGACACTTAATTTAACTTCAGCTCCCACCTTGGCCAGCTGATAACATTTCTACAAGTAAAGCCACTTCATCTAGTTTATTGATTGCATGATGCATGCACTTGTTTACAGTGTACAAGTAGCATGATTAGATTACCGGAAGAAGGATGCGTG
This sequence comes from Pomacea canaliculata, assembly GCF_003073045.1. Taxonomy (NCBI): domain Eukaryota; kingdom Metazoa; phylum Mollusca; class Gastropoda; order Architaenioglossa; family Ampullariidae; genus Pomacea; species Pomacea canaliculata. The sequence continues at coordinate 14,066,936 of NC_037602.1, read as the reverse complement.
ATTGCACGACACTAGAGAGAAATAGTGAAACTGTTTACGTGGCCGGCATTTTAGGAACGTATGTCATCCACTGGTTAAAACCCATCGAGGTGCGTGTTGTGAAGCTTTCTGTGAGTGACTTCAGAGCTCTGAGCATTGAGTGAGTGGTCCGAGCACCAGAGGTGCAAGTGCTGTGAACAGTGGCAGTTACACTCGACGATGAAATATGTGGCTTTGAAGACTGATGTAGTGTTGCCTTTCTTAAAGTGTCGGTGCTCGCCAGCAAAGCTCACAAAGTACATCATATTGTTTACAAATTGAGAACATCCTATGGTTTACAAAGTGAAGACATGCTTGTTTCTTCTAAATATCAGGCTGTTATGTAACTTTATGGTTTCTTTTCCGTTATTCTACGTTCAGGTCGATAAGGACGCAACAGACTCTGACACTCGGCAAGACTGTCTAACTCGACCCTTCCCCGCAGACACCAGGCCACAGTCTGTCTCCCCCAGTCGCTCCAGATGACGGGAGGCGTCTACCCGGGGCTGCAGCCCGATACTCCCGAGAATAGGAAACCGCCTGTGGTCACCTTCCAAGGTTCACCCACGCGCAAGAATGGAGAAGACGAAATGAGTTCTGGGAATTGGCAGCAGGGCAAGGTAAGGAAGGTTACAGTCATTGGATGTGCTGCTTGGTCCATCCTCTATGTTTTCCCATAGTTAGTTAATACTCGTGTTGATATTCCCAGTTAAATCCTCACCCTTTTGTCTCAACATTGATATCAAAATCGGTGAACCTGAATAGTCCGGGAAATGTTTAACTATATACACCAATTCAACGTTAGAGTTTGCTCTTTCAGAGTGTGCTGGCGTGCAACCGCCACATGCTGGAGAACCAGTTGGCATGTGACGTGTGGTTCAGCGTGGGCCCCGGCAGGGAGCGGGTGGGAGCCCATCGTTATGTCCTGCAGTCCAGGTCCGGCGTTTTCTTCGCCATGTTCGACGAGCCCGGGGAGGAGCTGACCGAGATAGGCCTGCCAGAAACCAGCCCTAAAGTCTTCTGGCAGTTCTTGAGGTCAGTGAACTTAATCTGGTCGTCTGCGGACGGGAGGAGATACCGTCTTAATATAGGGTTACTTGCTGTACCCAAAGCGCTTGATATTTTAGTAGCTGAGTTGTAATAAAACTGTCATTGTCAACTTTAATATATTATTTTATGATCTACAGATGTGTAGGCACATATTTATAGAGGGATATCTTCTCACAAACTCTCTCTATATATAAATAGGACTGGCTGCTTTGCCGTGATATGACCTGAGTTGCTGGCTCAGCGCTAAAACACCAATTTCTCACCCTCCTCACAATCTCTTTCGCACACAAATAGATACGCTCCCATAAGAACCCTTACCCAAATGATAACATTAGTGTGTCCCAGAAGAAGTCAGTACAGACGCCATATACACGTGCAACAACCCTACAGCGTGCATATTAAATGAGATCCCTGTTGCATCCTCAGGTACCTGTACTATGAAGAGCTGCACCCCGCCGTGGACTCGGTGTTCGGCCTGCTGAAGCTAGCGGAGGAGTACGAGCTGCTGGCGGTTCAAGAAATGTGTCTGCTGTTCTTGCGAGACTGCCTGACGGAGCACACGGTGTGTGACATCCTAGAGGTCGCCCACAGACACGACGACCAGGCGCTGCACAAGGAGGCCATGGCGTACATCCGCAAACACGGCGAGGACGTGGTGCAGACGGCGGGCATGGACGGCTGTGTCGAGACTGCCTCAATCAGGTGAGGCCATGGGGCAGCACATCCTGTCTCTCTTGTCATGCCTCTCAGGAGTGCTGTATTACGGGAAATTAAACTGTGTACAACAAAAATCCGATGATGTGAATGTTTCACGATTTAGTATAAAAAAAAACTGCTCAGTTTAACTCTGTGTGTGTGTGTGCATGCGTGCGCGCCTAGGATGAGGAAGACAGAGGGGTGGTAGCATTATTTATTGCAAGTGCTGGCCCTTGTTACAGAGATGATGGTCAATTCTGTGGTTATTTACAAAACCAAAACATACGATGAAGTGGACATAATACAGTCACAATCGTGCAGTTATTTGCAGAACATTCATTGTGCTTTCAGAATATTAAGTGCTGTTATATATATTATTGTCTTGCCAGATTAAATAGCACATTTAATTTGAACTTAGACATCTATGCATTTTTAAAAGGTATATATTTCTCACAAACATCGTTCTATCCAGATAAACATTACGACCTAATTTAAATTTAATTAAAGCACTTCTACTGCTGACATTTCTTAAAGTAGTACAGATGAGGACCATCAGGATCTCTTAAACAAATTGTAGAACTGATATCGTTCTTTCGGAGAATATTAAAATGCGATTTTTGCTGATTACAGTCTTGTGGTCATGTGCTCCTATGAGACCATCAAAATAATCTCACATGTACACTTTGTGTACTGATCATGCCCGTAAAGTCTAGTCTTCCATTTCCTAGACTGGGGTCACTGTGATGCGTATGTGTCTGGTGAAGGGGGAAGAGGGTTTAGTGCATGGTCCATTTTTCATTTTTGTAAGTTTTATAAAGCGCGATTATCCTGTCTTGGAGTGGATGAACATTTTGATGGTGTAACTGCAGCAGAAAGAATCCTTAGTGTAATGGGTATATAAAATCCATTATGTAGTTGCTGTAGAAATTTCTTGTACAGTTGTTAAGAATCATTGATGTATCTGCTGTAGACGTTTTTAATGCAACTGGAAATCTATCCAGGTGCTGACTATGGACGGGCTGGACCTTAACCCCGATATCAGAGAGGAGGTGACGGACCGCTGGGCTCGCCGTCAGTGTGAGAGGAGGGAGTGCGAGCCGACTGCCGACAACAAACTGAATTCCCTGGGCGACGTCATCTACGTCAAGCGCGATGACACTACGTCGCACCGCTACGTCCTGGACACCGTCAGCGAGCGCCACCTCTCGCGGGAGGGCAAAGACCTCACACCTCGCCTCGTCGACTCAGCACCGACGACCTGCCCGACGACAGCCTGTCTGTGACATCAAACTCCACAGTGGCCTCCCGTAGCAGCGGGGGATCGCAGAGCTCTAGGAAATCGCAGACCTCCTGTGCCACCTGGCCGGAGGCAAGCCAGGTGACGCGCTTTCGCGAGGTGGTTGGGGATCTGCCCAGCGACGGCAGCAACGCGGACGCCATCACCTTCACCGCTGACCGAGATGTAAGCCTGTACGGGTTCGGCATCTACGGCAGCAAGCAGCCAGGCGAGGCCGCCTACCGCGTGGACACTATTCTCACTCGCAAGAAAAAGGACGTGGTCATGGAGTCTATTAGCATCAAGGGGGCCGGCATCGTTTTGCCGGTCATGCTGCAGAAACCCGTGCAGCTGGAGAGGGGCAAGCCCTACACCCTGGAGGTTTATGTACATGGACCGCCCTGCCACTGCGGCGCCGACGGGATTGCAACGGTCACGGACGGTGTCACGACCTTCACCTTCAGCCGGGCACGGACCGTTAAGGGCAACCGCACCACTGAGAGAAAGGGACAGATCCCCCGACTGTACTTCGTGCCATTGTGAAGCCCTCGGACAAATGACCTCGGTGGCTGTCAAACGTATCTTCTGATATCTTTACCGGAGACGGTGTGCGTTTTCAATACACATCCAGTTTCATGAACTGCAAAGATGCAACTATGATGAAATCTAACTTTTTGGTCGCCAGCAAAGGATGAAATTAATGTTGTCAGGACCAGACAACAGAACTGGGGATTTCATTGGAAAGTTAGTGTACCTGCTTGTGTGCAAGTGGGACGCGATTGAGAAGCTGCCTGGATGGTTGATTCTTCTAGCGTTTGTGTGTGGATTGTCTGTAGTTAGTTGATAGGTCTACATTGTCAGCAACATCTTTCCCCCTGAAGCATCGTAACACCCTTTGAGAAGTTACTATGTACTGCATTGTGAGAGAAACTTCACTGACTGATGGAATTTATGTTGTTGTGTTAACAGCTTTTCGTTTAAAAAATATATAACAGGGTATTTCCGTAAATGTTCCTGTTCATAAATAGGGTTATTGTCTCGTGCACAAAGCCGCTTCAGCCTTTTGGCAACTTTGTGAAATGTTTTGGCAGTGTGTACTTAAGATGTTTTTTCTTCGCTTCACTCAGCTGCAAGACGTCAGTGTTTGTCTAGTCTAAATTAAGAGTTGTTGATAATCTAAGTGCTTTAAACATGGCGTCTTTTGTGATGAGCGACAGACAGTTGTTAAACGTGAGCGTGTATACTCAAGACAAACACGTTACTTTAATGTTGTTTTCCTTCACGGCAAGTGTTGTTCATTAGTTATTGTCACAGACTGTGCTTTAGGCTCCTCTGTGAGAAGTCATTTGTTGTGTCACATGATAGCTAAGTGCCACATGTCTCCTGCCAGGCTTTCATCATTGCGTTGTGCAGGGCCGAGCACAAACCTTGTAGTGGCTTTGAGGCGGGGACATCACAGTGAAATGTGGGGACACTTGTATACCGGTTTTGGGGAGTTCTGTTTTTTTTCATTATTATTTCACCTTTTGGAAAATGCATCAGAAACAAATAAAAGTTTATATTTTATGTACACTCTTCTGTTACATGGACTTCATTATCTAAGCTTCATTGAATTAATGATGTAGTTTCTATACAGCTTTTATTTTCTTTGCAATCTTCATTTCACCTCCCTTTCCGCCTCCTCGCCACTTTCCTGTCAAAGCTTGTTTCATCTTTCCTAATCGCTGTCTACTTGTCTTTTTTTTTTTTTCGTAATTTGAATTATGTATCTAATGATGAATACGGAGAAAATTCCACACACACCAGCTCTCTGGAAACACTTCACAAACCGGAATCATTAGAAAGGGATTGTGTGTTGGGTTGGGGGGGGGTGATAAGTGTTTTACGCCGAGCCAGCATATATTCTAAGACTATATCACGGCAGGGCCGCTGTAAACAGATGTCACATGTAGAGAAAGAACAGCGAGCCCGAGACGAGAGCTGAACCCAGCACAAACCCTCACTGTGTTGGTGACAAAAGGAATTACAGTACTAGAAAATCGCTGTTTAATGAAGGTAACCGTGATAAAGGTGATTTTCTGTTAATTGTCATACTTTAGGTTAAACAAGATTCTCACATACAAGAAAGAGAAACCTACAGTTTGTGCTCTGCGTCATCCAAGGCCTGGGTTGGAACCAAAGTCAAATCAACAATAAAATTTGGATTATCAGCTCGCTTAAAAGTTTCCATGGAAAATCGAGTACATTCGTGCTACAGACTAATGCGTGTCGCTTCGGACCAGCGTGCTATCGAGAAATCAAAGACACTCAGAAGTGTTGCAGGAAGGTCACATGAGCAACAGAAAGAGTGGGGACGGCAGGATTCAGGAACGCCAAGCACGACAAAAGTTCGATCCCAGGAGGTACATTTCTTTACCGATCAGCTTTGATTGTCGAGGTCATCTATCAATGGCCGTCTGATAAAGAGAGGAGAAAGTCGACAATGGCGACGAGCGTCAGACAGCAGACGGTGTCGACAGACACACCTGAATGGACCCTCCTGTCAACCACGCGTGCTGGCTCAGCACCAAAGAAAAAACTTTACAAGGCATTGGAATCTCGAGTTCAATCCACTTGTGAAGGAGAAGCACGATAAAAAGAATGGGGAAGGGGACTCAGTAATTCACAAGAATGACTAGACTCACTAGACCATTAAACGACATGCTATGGGGATAACCTTAGTTTTAAAAGCAAAAAGTAAAAGGTCAATGAGAGTGCTAAACCCATTTTTTTTCAAATTATATAGTTGAGCTCTTTATAATGTAAAATTTCGCAAAATCTAGTAATAACGCCAGTATCGTCTTGAGATACAAACTCCTGAATATCGCCATGGATAGGCTGAAAACAGAAGATGGAAAGCCACTTACAATAATGGACGAAGTTTCTAGCTGGAATAAAATACCACAAAATCACCAAAACAGTCTACGCAAAATGGATAATGGGAATCAATAGAGACCTTGCGACCTCTAAGGCCGGCCACATTACTGAAGCCAGAAAGCAAGGTAAACCTTTGATGCTGATAGGCAATCTACTGAGCTGGTGTGGACAACAACCGTAGCGACAGCAATTTATCGCCAGTCCATTCACAGACCGCTGGTCAAGCCCAACAGTCCACGACAGGACCGCATGGACACGGGTGCAGTACCACAATTGTCCTTGTGACCCCTTGCTGACTATCAGTGACACACCCAACCCCCGGCCCTCGCCTGATGGTGGCTGAGGTTTAGAGAAAAAGTGTCTTTCAGACTGTTCTCAGACCTGGGAAACGCGCTTCCAGCCCTCGACATCCCAGGAGTAATGGGACAACCCCCGACCGGTGGTCAAGCGGCACTCACTACAACAATGGAAGCGAGTGGTCAATATGATCACAAGAAAAACAATTATGCATATGTAGGGAGCAAGGTACAGTTGTCATTGTGCTTCATCTCTTTATCACAGGTTTAGTGCATCCGTTGCTGAAGCTCTCTTTCATTCGAAGCTGTCTTTCCCTTTAATTTTTATTATATTTAACTAATGGGTTACCCAGAAGCGCTGTGACTGCTCGTCGTCGGAAGCAATGTCCTCTTCGTCTTCGGAAGTGTAAAGTTTCTTTTTCTGTTCCTGCCGTCTCACATTTTAAGTCATCCAGTGTTGAGCACCAGACTGTACCAGTGCTTGTCACTAATCGTTCCTGAATCAAACATCCAAGCTGCTAGATCGAACAAGTCCAATCTTATCTCAGTTGAGCAAAGCAGTCCAATCTGTAATATCTGGAGACAGCCGTCTGCATGGAACTCATGTGGTTGTCCTGCCATTGCCGGGTTTGTTTCAACTCTTGTTTTCATCACTCCCTACCACAGACAGCTCCTGTACTCCCTGCTGTTGTCTTGAAGTCATTCAGTGGTCTTCCTGTCAACAGGCAGCTAAAATATCAGATTGTAGTAAAGTTCATCCATGACTACAACATGAGTGACCAAATCATTCAGTCCATGATTTTCACTCAAACCTTTGCATTTTTTTTTCTTTTTGGCATCGTCTGTGACCTGAATGTACGGCGTGCGGCTCAACTGCCGGCCCACCAGCAAAGCGTTGGATCTTGTCACTGTTGACCACTTACCTAAACCCTGCGTACCACCTCATCTCATTAGTCGGCTTTTTCGTCAGGCCACGACATCCACGACACCTTGCGGACGACAAACCGCAACATGCATCATGCTGAGCATGCTAGGCTTAAATTTCGTCTGCTTGTCCATAAGCATATTTATACACCACCAACAAATACTGGGACCAAACAGGGTTCTGAAAGTCTAATCTACCATTTTGTGTCATGAGATCTCCATCTGCGATTCTTCCAAGAAGTTGTTTAATGAGTCTGTGGTTGTCTGACAAGCCATTGCACTGTCTCCCCTCTTACCACTGTATCCAACTAGTCTGCTACCTCAGTTTTCTGCGATTATTTTGGTCGTAAAATGACTGATATTCGGACTGTACTCGAGAGGGTAACCCCATCACATGTCAGAAACTGCGACTGTGTTGCGTCCTCTATTTTCTCGTCATTTCGAATCGAGAATAATGCGAAAAAGCATCTTCTTCTCACCTCTGTATCCACCACTTGTATGCTAGACCCGATCCCGGCCAACCGTCCTTTGATAGTATGGACCTTGTCCTTCTATCTCTGGCCCACATCATCCATCACGAGTTCCCTACTTCCTTCAAAACTTCTGACTAAACCTTCTCTGGATATAAGTGATTAAAAAAAAATGCTGTTCCGTTTGGAATTTGTCCTTTTTCTCTAAAGTGCGAGAAAAGATGGCCCTGAAACAACTGTAAACTTAAATTGGGTCTGACAAGCTCATTCCTCATTCTTAGTCTACTTACCACCCACAGTGCACAGCAGCTTGCTAAAGTCGTAAATGACAATTTGTGTTCACTGGACAAGTGGAGGATGTCGATGCCCGCCTTTTAGGCCAGTCGTCAGACTTGGACACGATTGATATAGTCTTTCAAACTTGCCCTTCAAGTACATTTGTTCAAGAAACATCTGGAGTTTTAGCAAGAAGTTTAAGTTTCCTTTTGTTCCGTATCATTCGCAGTTTTTTAATTTGTTGTTTCTACTGTTTGTATTCATTATGTACATGAACAGTGCTCAGCTCATGACATTAATGTTGTGGTAGAGCTGCTATACAAATGTACAGTTTTGTTTGTATTACCACTATAATTTGATGTTTATGGTTTAATCACCTCAATTTGCTAAAAGAAATTATGTCGGAGCATCATCTAGTTTTACTTTTTGTGTTTCAGTTTTGTAGAAACATGTTGCAGTTTTTGTTTTCTCGCGGCCCCTGGTTTTTCAAGCGAAAGTAATGAAACTTTAGTACCAAGACAAACGATGTATGGGGGATTTTTTCACTATTTTTTTTAAGTCATGAAAGAAAAATACTAAAGGATGCTTGCATTCATAACCTTGTAAATGAGTGTGATTAAATAGCAGCCATCAAACGATCATACCACCTGTCTGGGACATGCTGTTAATTGTTCCTCCAGGGTCCGCTACTCCACCCTCCACAACTGCCCTCGGATACCGAAGACAAATGAAACATAAAAAAAAAAATTGTGTGACGGTACCAGTGCTAGAGTCATTCACTTACAGTCTGTCACAATTTGTACCTTGTACAGGGATGATCATCCTGCAGCTCAAGTACTCAGTACAGCGAGGGCACGTGACTACAGTCATGCGCCACTTAACGATTTAAACATTTGATCAACGACCGTATGATGGTGGTCCCATAAGATTTCAGGAACTGGAAAAATGATTCAAACACGTGTCTTATATTCAGTCACACTCCGACTTTAGCTTTCAAATGGACATCTACATAATTATAATTATTTGTAATGGAGAAAATAAAACGAAAGATAGACAATTCATGTCCGTGTACAGAGCGTTAGTTGAATATTATCTCCCTTTGTCTAGGAAGCCGGATGAATGTTCTTTCTATCGAGGGCTCAAGACAGCACATCCCGACATTTACTCGCCTGCAAGCACAGGCGGATAACGAATCTTAATGAAATCATCTCCTGCAGAGACAAACTCTTCAACACAAACTCTAATCTTTCTTTATTTGCATCTGTGACTCACCAACCCCTCTCTTTCTCTCTCTCACACACTCTTTCGCTATCTAACATTACCCAGGGATGCACACAAATGCACGAACCTTTTCCCCTAGCCACACACCCTCCACACACGTGCACTGCGCCATATTCCCTGGGTACCGGCTTCCTATTAACCCTGCCCCGTCCTCCTCTCCAGCGCCTGTCAGCGAAGTATCACGCACAATCTCCCCAGATTGCCGCGAGCTTGGGGTAAGGAATGATTCCTTTTGTCAAACTATCACACACGCGGATCGGGTTGCAGAATTGAATTGCGACTTTGATTGGTTATCGTGATGCTTTTTTCTTTCTTTCCTTCTTCTGCGTTGGGAGAAAAAAACCGCCAAACTAAAGGTTACACGATCGAACATTGGGTGGTGAAAAGTGGCGGTTACGCCCCGCATATTCTTACAAAACATTTCATTCTGTTCATTCTGTGTCCACGTGTTTGTTGTCGTGAGGTCTCACACTTAAAGCTGAGTGTCTTGATGCTTCTTTTCTTCACACACTCACACACGCGTGACACGCACACGCTGCATGTTCCGAGAGTCCTGTCTCCTGGAGCACAGAGAAGTAGTCGCCCTTGTGCCCAGACCATTGATTATCTGTCCATTTAATTATGAATGCTACATGCTACGAATGTCAGCTGCTGCTAGACTGTCCCAACCTACGGCACATCGCGAGACGATTGCGGCAAAATCAACGCCTCGTTGTTGTTCATGTATACGACCTCTGGTCATCGCCACAGACACGCAAAGCCGCCATTTTGCTCCACTGGCAACGTGCTGTGGACGTGGGAGCCGCTGCTGTCCACTCGCTTGACATGAGAGGCTTAGTGTTCGTCTCCGCCTTGTATCTGTCCCACGTATGGTCAGTCTTTTCCTGCCCTTGATGCTTGGCTTGCCACACAGCATGTCGGAGCTGCTCATGTTCTTATGACTATTTCCAGACGCGGGTCAAACGGCGATGCCAACACGATCGAATCCTGCGATGCGCTTCCCGTTGGTCGGTTTGGGTTACATAAAGATTATTTTCCGACCACACAACGACAGAGTCACGCGGGGGGCAAAGTACTGGCTTGTCACCACTACAGCGGGGTGGGAGGTCGAAGGGTTCTAATCTCAAATGGGAAACTCCACTCTTTATAATGACTCCGACACCATTTCACAGGGCAGGACGAGGGAGGGTTTTCGGTTTCTTCTTGTTTATTTATCTCTTCCCCTCTAATTCCTTTAGAGAGCGAGTACACTTTCCTATGAATTCAACCAACATTAATGGAGAGAGAGGAATAGGCTCACAGATACATATTATGCCATTAGAAGCACAGACACACCAGATAAAGGTGGGTGGGTGGACGGATGGACGCAGCGAACTATCGGCAGCTGTTTATGTTCTTGCCTCCGACTGAAAGAAGCCGATGATTCCACAGACGTCAGATTTTATGAGTGCGATAGGCGGCCCTTCGACCTGGGATAGGAGCAGCTCAGGGACAGATGACAGGGCCGCAACACCAAACGACTGAGCTTAACGACCGGACACACAGTCTGCGCGTGCGTGCGCGCATGTGTGCTAGCGTGTTTGTGTTTGTATCAATGTGTTTTTAACACCAAAGTCGTGACACTAGTTTCATTGAAGCTCCATTTGATACGTGTGTGTGCGACTGACTGCGACCATTACTTGACCGAGGACTAGAGGTTGCAAATAATTTTTTTGTAATCATAGCCTGACTGTCATGATTGTTTTTATGCGTCCCACTTTGAGAAATTCATGTATAAACACATGGTTTGTAGACAAATAAAGCAAAGCATTTTATTTGTTTTACCTCCTTGGGAACAAAGTTACAACTCTCAAAACAGTTGAGAGGAGAGAGAAGCTTCAGTTCAGAGTTCAACTTCGTCTTCTCGTCTGCGCCTACAGGGTGGCCTCCCCGTCATGATGACAAAAGGCAATTGCAGGAGGCGTGATGTTTGCTCACCACTTTTTCTCTGCTGGCGTTTCTTTATCATTTTACCCAAGAGCATCTAGGCTCTTAAACATCTTTTACAACAAACATAAAACCATCAAAATTCTAGAAGTGTACTACCCAGCAGACGATCTTTGAAGGACTACTTTGCTGTTATCAACATGCAAATCTACTCTTTTAAGAACTTGGGAAGGGGGGGGGGTCATCTAAAAACAACAATCTTCATCTTGAACCAAGTGTAGCATCACTTTATTCATTCTCACTCCTCTCTCGTCCTCTCCCTTTCTCCTTCATTTCTTTGCCATTCTTTCCTTTTTCTTCTCTTCATCGGTTCATTTTTCGTCTGTGGTTGATTTGAGGTGGTCGCAGTTGTGCCGACTATTCTGAGCGCGTGGTTCGCCGAGCAAGCATAGACATCGCCGACGACTTTCGACCTTCCAGAAAAGGAATCGCTCGCCGGGATGACAATTTTTCACATCGACGTGCTGCGCGGGTTGTGGCCAGGTCGAGCGCGTGCCGATTGCACGTGTCGGGGAGGTCGAGACAAATCATGTTGGCCATTGACACCCCGATAATAGCGGCGCCTACCCTGCAGCTCGGCGCAGACAACTCCGAGGCTAAATCACCTCCCTTGCCATCGCGCAAGACAAGCGCGGGGTAGGCGGGTATCATTCACGTTCCGCACCTAATCTTGACTCGCCTTTTGTGCTCGCCAACAATCACACAGCTCGCTCGGTATGATTGGGAAGAGCTTGGCTTGAAGTAAAAACTTTAAAAAAGTAGTCATGTGTATTTATTTGCGCTCTCCAGCTCAAAGCATCGTTTCCTTCTCCAGCTAGGAATACTCTTCCCATCTTTTACAGAAATAAGAAAGGGGATACAGGGAGAGAAACCCTCTCAACAAGGGAGACATACATTGAAAACTCACGTCGTTAGTGTCGCAGATTTTTGATGTTGTCGTGTCTGTGGACCACCGTCTTTGGCGTTAGTTACAGGACGAGGATTTTTTATGCTTTGATTTGCAATAATTCACATCCTCCTCGAAAAAAGGTAGATGATTGTCATCGTTGGTGGCAGGACCGACGACACAGCTTTGTCATAAAGCCTACCTGAAGATTTTCAACATACTATTGATTCTTAAACATTTTTCTGAGTTTGCAATGTCTAGAGTTAAAATATGCATTTTCCCTTCTTTTTTTTTCTCTTTCTTTTTTTCCTTCTCTCCTCCTATTTATAATTAATTTTTATTTATTTCTTTCGTAAGCTTATATCTGGGAAATTTTCCCCTGGATTTACACGCTATTGCTGAATAGAATCCAAGAAACAAATGACATTTGTCTGCCGTTTGTTACCTTTAGTCGAAAGGACTCCTTTCATTCCCTTTTTCACGTTCTTCCCCTGTAACCTTCTTAGTCAAAGATCGAAGACAATCCTTTGACATCCTACCAAGACCAGCCGCTGTCTGAAAAGCAGACACAGACCTCAACAGGACTACATTCGGTCTGAGGAATTTTGCCGGAAGGCTGTGAGTGATATTGACCTCTCACTCCGTGTCCGTGACCTCCACAAAGACCTCACTCAGCAGCATCGAGGCTGATCGTCAAATGTTCTCAGTCGGAGGAGTAAAGGAGAGACGAAGTCTACAACAAAAGTGTGACCACAACCGCCACCGCTGACCGCTCGAACTGACTTTTTCTTTTAGCACAGGACAAGTGAATGCTGCTCACATCGTCGGGTTTGTAAACCTTGGCTGACTTTGGCGATGTCAGGAAAAAGACCGGCATTCGCAAGGAAGACTACTTACATTTCCATCATCGTTACAGTTCATTTACATTGTTAGTATTCTTCTATGTAATTTAGTGCATATAGAGACAGCAGCTTGTGGGGACATTTTTGTTACATCGATACAAGAGTGAGCTGTGTTCACACCCACTCACAGGCTGTGGTACCTACTCAGTTGAACACATGCACACGCAGCACCACACTCATGCACACAGCTACAGATATGCACAGACACAGGTTTAAAAAAAATACTGGCCACTAAGTTCTGTGAAACAGTCGATGAAGTTTTCAAGTTTTTTTTTAAAAATTTTTGTGATTTCTTATATACGTAGGTGAGGGAGAGAGACGTTTCACAAGCCTTACAGAGAGAGCTGGTGTCTGCATCTACTCAAGATGTCAGTTGGAATAAGCGTTGGTTTATCTAGCTCCGTCTGTACAAAGCTGCGACTTATTAGAGTTCCTTCGTCTCACGTTTCCTTGTTTCATTATTAAAACAAGAGTGGACATTGTTTGCGAGAACACAAGAACTCCCAACCACTGAAACCAGGACAAGGGGAGGTAACTCTGATTCTCAAGAACTTGATGAGCTGAAGTGCTGTATAACTCGAGTCTCAAACGATATCAATGAGAAATAAAGATAACATCTCTAGAGAAGTTAGATGCTAATTAGGACAGGAAGTAGATTAGGGTGGTTGCTCTGGCACTGAGGGAAAGGAGGACGAGTTTTAATCAGTCATTTCCAGAAACTTAAAAATAACTGTCTAGACAGTAGACACTTAAGAACTTCCATTAAAAAAGTAACACTTCTGTACTTCTAGTGTAAATGATCTGACAGGTACCATCAGAACAGTCATTGTGCGGGGAGTGGAGTCTGTGCAGGTGGTGTGTCTGTATGGGTGGATGCATACGTGCGCACGTGTGCGTGTTTGTGCGCGTGAGTGCGTACGATCACTAGGTAAATAGCAATTACTCAATGAACGACATAGTGTAGGCTCTCAAACCTTGTTTCTTCCTATTAGTATTGAATTCTGGAACTCGAAAGAATGGGTGTTGAAAGACTGACACCCAGAATGTTCCTACTTTTAGCATCTCGGGTGGCCAACGAAGGGGGAATCAGTTGATAAGAGGAGCAATCGGAGGAATTTCCGATCCTTCTCACTACAAAATCCCAGTCGCTGACTTAAACCAAGAGCCGCACACTCCCTAGGGAACTAGTCGGATGGCAATTAACAGGACCACTGCTGGCCCTCTACATGCTGATCGGCATGGGAGGAGATTACTGTTTGCTGGCATTTGCAATCGTCCTCTTTCGGTATTTCTTTGTTAAATTACTTAACACACAAACGAATAATGCATAAAATCATAAATAGAATAATTCAAAATTTAAGAAACATACATATACAAAAAACAGAGTATAAGCATCGTGTTATAAGCATAGAATCAGTGTTCTATTAACGAGTCATTCATTCGAGACTGCACAGTCGTTAATGTTTGCGTCGGATGAGGACAACGATGTATGTTCTTCTCGTTTTGAACCTCCTTGTTTATTATTTATCGTTGGTCTTTTCATGTGGTGTTTCTCGTGTCAGTGATGTCTCTGCAACCAGGTTCATTCATTAAACTCTGTATGAACAGGTCTTAATTTTTGTCTTTCATTATGTAGAATATGCTATACCTGCTGTACTTTCGTTTTAACCCTTTTTTCTTTCTTTACTTTACAGCATCCTTTCTTTCCTTCCATCCTTCACTTTTTCTATAAGCTACGTTTTCGTGTTATTCTTCTTTGATTCCTTCTCTCGTATTCTTTATGATTTTTTTGTTTTTTGTTTTTGATTTTGGTTAGGTGTTTTTGGTAAAGCCATCGGGGAAACGCCTGTAAAAGTTCAGCGATGCAGCACCTGAGAGATGCCAGCGAACAAAGAATACTAAAACTTTTCCTAATCGTCCCTTCGAACAATAATCCCAGCGGAAGTTGATCCAAAGACTAAAAGATGAGACAAATGAAAAAAAAAATAGAAAAAGAAATAAAAACGAAATTAAAGCTTCACTCGTCTGACAAAATACCCGACAAAGAGCACGAAGCCACTTCCACCCCAGCAAAGTACGATAACTCGTGATGAAAATAGGGCAAAGCTAACAGTGTCATGTGACTCCACCAAGTGACGTTGGCTAGACATAACGATGATTCATCTCGGAGGCAGCGAGAATCTCGTGATGTTCATGCAGACGATGGTAGCAGTGTTGTTTTTTTCCGGACCTCGTGACCTTTCTGCGCTGGAGAAACATGACTTCTGTCGAGAGCTCGGCGACAAAGGTAAAGACACATTAGAGAACACATCACTGTCAATGGCTTCACTTTAACAGTCTCACTTTGCCGATGTCGAAACGTGGTAGCTTAAAGGGAAAGACAAGTCAGATGGAAAGATGGGCTTAAATGAGAGAACTAACCTGACTCACGACTGAGCAAAGTTTCGGGAAACAAATTGACTTGTTTATCTAAATGATGAGCTAATTACTGCCGTTTGTGGTCTGCCACTTAACTACTGGGGTCTGTGACAATTTTAATGGTCATATTTGGGGAGATATCTAATCCTAATACACTTAAATTATTAACTATATCATTGTAAGTATATATATATTTAAATATTTTCACCTTGGTGATTATTCAATGCAATAATTCACAATTTTAATTAAATGTATAGACTGCTCTTAAATCAGAGATGAAATGACTATATTGAAACTTGCTATGTAGGGTGGGAAAGTGTCATGTTTTATTTTGTCTGCTCACTCAATCAATACATGGGCAGAAGGCACGAACTCAGTTCTAACTTCCTGTAAGACCTGACGCGTGTGAAGAGCTTGACGAATGACTTTACAAAAGTTTTGGTGCAAAATCTTCGATTCCTGCAGAAACATCAAAGAACAAGTCATCCTACGTATGCCGTTGTCTAGAAATATTTTCAAAGACCAACACTAGTAAAAAATTAAATAAGCTCAGAGTTGCCAGCAAGCTAACAGACCATGCTTCTTCCGTTAGTTTGTTACGGAAATGAGTGAATGATTAGTGAAATCATTTTTCAAGACAACAAATGGGATTTAATGTGTCTATCTGATATTACTGAAGGCCAAATTCAGTGTCAGGGCCGCCAGCTACGCCTTTGATTCCCACAAATGCTGATATCCGACTGTTCATCTGATATCCTTTCGGCAAAGTCGACTTGCAGGGGTTCGATTATCCTGACATCTTAATAGTGATTGCAACTCACCCTCTATACTTTCCTTCTGTGGTGGTCCACAAACAGATCGGTGTGTAGAGAAAGTTCCTCGGAGACGATTATACTCATCTCACCAAGACCCATTAGAGGGTCTCCAAGGGCTTGGCCGTGTTCACTGGGCGGACACATCCTTTACAGAATGTTCACGGTAGTCTGAGCAACTGAACCGCTCTGCAACACATTGTTTAGATAATTTTTCCCCAGGTGGATTCTGCTGCTACTCATCGCGACAGTTGGGCAAGAAGAGCATCCTCTTAATTTGATTTAATTTCATTTTATGGGTGTACTCAGTCATTTCTCCCTCATCCACCTCTCTTTCTTCTATTTTTTGTGGGACCATCATGTAGAATGATCTGTGTGTATGTGTGTGTTTGAAGTGAATGTGTGTGTGTGGTGTATATGTGTGTGTGTGTAGCCTCTGCCTGTTATTTTGTCAGTGTTTGCTTGCATACGAGGTTATCTGAGTGCGGGTTTTCGATATTAGCCTGTCAGTGTGTTTGCTTACATTCCCTGTCTCTGTCTGTGTGTATCCACATATGTAAATGTACCCGTGTACATCTTGAAGTTTCTACACACTGCTAGCGCCTGAATAGGTTTTGTGCGAAGGTAGAAAAAAATGTTAGAAGAAGACTGTTGATTGATTTTTCTGTAAAACTGTTGCAAAAAAATATATAAAAAACCCCCAAAAAAAACAATAAAAATCAAATATGCAATGAAATAATGCAGATGTTAGTGCCAATAACCTATATAACCCATTTTTTGCACTTCGGCAATACGTTCAGTACTCTCTATATTATATAACATTAAAAGGCTAGTGTAATACATATTGACTTCATATAAAAAAAACAATCCAAACAAACAGGTAAAGAAGTGATGGAGGGGGACAGCTGAAAAACAAACAATTCTTCCGACATTATCACAGTTCTCAGAAGTATTTTCCAGTGTACTGACAAAAGTCACATAGGTGTGAACCTGTGCAGTTCAGGTTCCTGTTGTGCAAGGATCAGCTGTAACAAGCTGGACTTTAACTAACTGGACTTTGCAATACATACTCAGACTCTGGTCAACGAAGGTGTGAAATATTTTCTATTTCCAGGTGTGAAGCAGGA
Source organism: Pomacea canaliculata (assembly GCF_003073045.1). Taxonomy (NCBI): domain Eukaryota; kingdom Metazoa; phylum Mollusca; class Gastropoda; order Architaenioglossa; family Ampullariidae; genus Pomacea; species Pomacea canaliculata. The sequence goes on along the minus strand of NC_037602.1, from coordinate 14,049,602 downwards.
GGCAGAGCTTGTGGGGGATACCTTGTCACGCTATCGTGTTTTATTTCGTGATCTAATTGTCCTTGATTACAAGGCAAGAACATAAATCTCGTGGTATCTCATACAACTTTCAAAGAGATTTTATTTCTTCCTTTTTAACTCATACAAGAAAACTCAAATGCGATTTTTACAGATTTATACAAGATTTACAAACAATTTTTCAGAGCGCAAAACTATTTAACTACTTGGTCCTAACTGTTAAATCTCATCCAAACATGCGAGCAAAACTCTTTTTTATTTAAATTAATTCATGATAAAAATAATCACGGTGCCCGAGACCCCGAAAAATATTATGTATGTTTGCACGCATGCATATTTGTGTGCATGCATAAAAGTTGCTCGATTATAGCATTTCATGTGCGGGTGTATGTGTGTAGATAAAAGTTGTCTTGTCCAGCGTTGCCAAGTCGTGTTAATTGTTTTTTTCCCTACTCGCCATTGACCCGGATTATTTACTCCCGTGTTCATTACCCCTTTTTTATACTTTTTTTGCTCTTCTTTCCAGAGAACAGAGGAGAGCGGTAATTGGCTGCACGGCTTATCGACCTGTACACACCTTGCGCGCCGCCCGAGCCACGCGCCCTCCCCGCGCCCACCTTCATCTGGCGGCTGTCGAGACAAAGCGCACGTGGCAGCCGGTGCAGGCTTATGTCATTTATCTTCCGCGAGACGTTTGACCTTTCGGGTCATCGGGTGGTCTTGCTTCGCAAAGCACGAGTGGCGTCCTAGAAGCGGGCCTTGCGTCTAGTCGTCACCAGGCATGCGGCGCCGATGCTGCTGAAGGCTTTGTCTCGTCGGTAACCGCGGGGAGAGAGTCTGCGCGGGATTAGGGCTGACTTTGCTTGGTGGGATAGCCGGGGGGTAGTGCTGTCTTCACTTCTCAGTTGCCAAATCACGAAAAGCTCATCATTTTCTATTAAAATATAAAAAAAAAAACCTTGCCAGCAAGCAAGCCAGCCCTGAACACAAATATTTGTAATCTTTTGCCTTGTTTGTAGTAGCCAGACTTATCCTAACGCTAACTCTAAACACAAAAAAACCAAAACAAATAAGCAACAAAAGAAAGCAAAAACCCTGAAAAGGCCCGGTCATGAGACATTCAGATCAACACTGCCAATGCACTTAACTCAGCTTTAAGGAAATCGGAAGAGGGTATGGTAGGTGAAATCAAATTACACTATTAAATACGCTTATAAAATATCTAAAAATTTTTTCATTTTTTTCCTCTTGTAATTGCGTGTACATTGTCTGGTGGGTGAATGTAGAGATAGATGGATGTGTCTCTTTGTCTATTTTAAACACAAACAAACAGTAAATTGCACTGAGCCTGGTTTCGGTCTCGCTATACTGTACACGATGACTGTGTTGTTGCAGCCCTCCATCATTCGCAATTCCTACCACTTGTTGTGTCAGTTGTATTTTGTATTTCTCTGGAACTGGTTCTTGTACGGCCTGACCTGCGCAGACCCTTCAATGCGCCATTTTGTAAGCGACAGCCCCACTGGTCGATAGAGTCTGTCACGTGACCTAACGAAAGCGCATTCAAGTCTCTAGTTCTTCAGCGTTCACTGTCAGCACAACGAAAAATAAACATTCAGTACTCTCCGATAGGTCGAGAATTTGTCTGTCTATTGGTGTGTGTGTGCGCGTGCCCTCACTGAGTTCCTTGATTTGTTTTGTTAATTTTCTTTCTTTCTTTCTTTCTTTCTTCTTCCTCTTTTTGTCATCAACATGAGGCTTTTACGACTTTCCGATAATCCCATACAGGGGAAAAGAAATTTTTAACATTCACTGTTCCTATGTTCTCCTGCGTCATGCATTTGGCTGCTACCACTGTGACCAGACAGAAATATGCTGAAAATAATTCTTGCAGTCAGTCTGGAAGGTCAGACAGTTGCCCTGCAGTGATCTGTCTGTGTATTTGTGACGGTAAAGCCAGCAGACGTGAAGCGTTTTGAAATATGGCGTCACTTCCCCTGTAATGTTTCACTGCAGCTCGTGACATTTCCTGTTGACTGTGATGCTAGCAAAAGACAGAAAGATATTCATGAGATTCGATAGAGTGGGATCAGCGTCTGCATTCTCAGTTCTGGGACTGACGCCGGGGCACATCAAAGCCGCTGGTGACGTTCCCGAGGCAACTGCCATCGAGGGAGGGTTGGGGCATTAGTGGCTTATTGAAGACAGTAAACAGTCCTAGATCGGTATATATGGCAAACTGTATGCAGCGAATCAATCCAAGTGTCACTGATCGACTCGTTCTCTGATGTATTTTAACCTTTAATACGCTGTTTTCTTTACAAGGGGGAGAATTCAGCTTTAATGAAAATATTTAGGTTAAGGAATGTGCTCTAGCGCTAAGTCCTATATTCACACAAAAGAATGCCGAAATATTATCACTCGGTGGCATTAGCCAGGCCAAAAACGACCTATCTCCCGAACCCGCACACTGCGCCTGTCGACAGATATAACAAAACCAACACACTAATACCTATTTATATCTTTAAAGGAATACGTGAAAAATTCAACATACAGAAAAGAAAAGTCTGAAATACTAAAAAAAAAAAAAAAAAAACAAACCCAAAGAAATTAATGAACACTGCACCTGTCCAGACAGACGCATCCTCCACTCCCCTACACGTAGTTTCCCACCGCTTGCTGTGTCTCCTTGGAAAGTGTAGCTCCGTCCGGCGCCAGTTAATTAAATGGTCTTCCCATTTTCTATGCCACTTTCTGTTCTAGAAATAAACCTTTGTAGTTAGGCGACAGGTGGGGCTCGCCTACCCTCGCTGTGCTGTTTAGTCTCGTGTCTCCACTCTGTGACACAAGGGAGTGTCTTACCTTGCGTGACCCTGCTCGCCCACTGCTGCTGGTGCTGCATGGGACCTACTGTTCCTTCCCCATACATTATATTATTATTATTTTCTTCCTGCCGGCATTCAGAAACTAGGAAGTGCTCTGCGTGTGACCATAGGTTAAAGAACTTTGCCTCTATTAGTAACCAGAAGTCACCGATTCTGTAGAACTGTGACCGACCACAGAGTTTACCGGATGCTCAGGCTAGGACCTGACCAGTGAGAGGTTTCTGTGTTAACTGAATACTCAGAGTGAATCCTATAAATAATGTCTAGGAGTGAGAGTGATTAGTCAATGAGAAGTGGCATTTAGAATCATTTGATGATTACTGTGGCTTAGTTTTTGCTTGGTGTCAGCTTGTTTGATGATCTGGGACTGTTAGTGGATACTGAGAGTATTAAAAAGTCGAGTGACAAGACCACCAATACACACGACCTAAATCGAAAAAGAATCTTTCTCAAGACTTTGGGAAACAGTACTTTGTACTTTGTTTTAACCAGTCAAAAAACAACATTTGCATCCCACTAGATCTTTATAATTTAAGGAGGTATTGAAAAAGTGGAGGGACATAGGCAAGACACTCAGGTTAGTATTGTTGACCTGTTAAAAGACAATCCTGTTGTATGAGCGACTTTATAGAAAATGAACGAACATAAGATGGTGACATGTTGAAAACAGTGAACAGTCCTATGTCGCAATAACTATGACTTATGTTAGACAGGAATGGTTGAGCATCATGACTCAAGGCACTTGTTAGCACAATTGTGGCTAACGATTCACTATCTTACAACCGACCTCAGTGCGATAAACATCTTGCCTTTGCCCTCCTGGTAAAACATCTTCATCTGGCCAAAGCACCTGATGACCGACATCAGTCTTGGAGTGTTGGACAGTGAGCTGCAGTCACACTGCCTGGCGATTCCAGCGCCTTCCAGGATTTGAAATGTCATCGTTTGCTGGACCTGGTTGTCTCCTGTGACGATCTGATCGCACCACTCCGGTCCCCCAATCACATTAAACGGGGATGAAAGCTAAAGTCGCCCTTCGGGTCATTTACAATTTGTTTTTTTTCGTTTTGTTTTTTCACTCCTCCCACTGAGTTCGACGGATATTTTTTTCTCGAGGCTCGGATTGGAAGGAAACTAGATTTCGAAGCTGTCGGTGTCATGTGACAAACATGATGTCAACAAGATGATTGTCTCTTCTGCGTGCATTTATCATTTGGTTGAGAGAAAAGGACCAGACTTGATTAATAACAATAACAATGACGACTTGTAGAGCGCATTCCTCCACACACAATACAGCAAAATGTGCTTTAACATGATATACTGATGCTGAGTAAACACCGAGTAAACACTGAGTAAACACTGAGTAAACACTGAGTAAACACTTTGAACACTAAGCGTTGGGTCTCACAGAAAAGCTGTGAACGAAATATTTTATTCGCAGTGGAAACAGAGCTACTGTGTGAATTGTTTACTGTTCAGTGTCAAGACTAGCAAAACAAATAAGGCTACATGAGTGTGGGATGTGACGAATACAGTGAGTACCCTGGCATACCAGCACTGTGGAGTGTAAGCAGATCATCACGTGACAGGCCAACTCGACCATAACCAAGAGATGACCTCTTCTCTGCCATCACGACCCGAACAATATTTAGTGTTTAAAAGTGTTTACTAATGTAAAAATGTTGGCTTTCATTTCCCATTTGCTTCCAAAAAAAATGCGTTGAAAATTTTCCCACCAGCATGTGCTAACGGAAGCGGAAGTCCGGCTTAAGCCATTGTGGTTAAAGCTATTTTAGTTTTTGAAGTTTATGCATGTGCACCACGTTTTGTGTAAAACTCTTTTAAAACTAAATTGATTTATGGCTTAAACGTGTTTAACATTAGAAATGTGTTGCAGGACTGATCCCAGACTTTCAAATCTTATTAAAATAGCCAAAAAAACAACGAAAAATGACTTCCAAAGATAAAAAATAAAAAATATGCTTTCTGTAAAGAGATGCTAACTCATTTCCTCCCGTGTTCAATGCTCACTGCGAGAAGAAGTTATTGTCTCGCTGTTTCTGTAGCCTACCTTCACAAGCTTCACATCATTCAACCACTAACACGAAACAAAAACTGTTTTCTATTCTGTTTCCTGACGCATCGCCTCAGCAATATTGCTGCCGTGTAAATTCCCAAACCGTGCAGCACATTGACAATGATAAGAAGGACCCTGTCTCAGGTTTTAGGCCCTATTTTATTTACTTTTTTTTAACAGAGCGTAATTCTTGTTTTACCAAACGCAACACATTAAGGATCTGATTGGTTGGTTTCGCTGTTTTTCCCTCCAAAAAGTTCCGCTCCTTCCCCTTCTTGCAAGTCAATCTCTCCTTCATTTCTGTCTCGCTGCCAACACTGCCTCCAGCGGTATGCATAGATTTTGCTTCCGAGGAATGCGTTGAAGTTTTTCCTCTGCTGGTCCCCTGTCGTTTGTCTTCCAGACAACTCTTACATTGCTCTTCTCTCCCCTTGTCCTATTTTCTCCCCTTTTCTTCCGCCTTACTTCCCTTCGTTCGATTTTCCCCAGCTTTTCAATGTCAGCCCTGTTTGAAAACTTACCGCAGATCTGAAATGGACGGCTGGTACTGAGCGAGTGTCGATCATCAATCTGAAACGATGCCACAAAAGAAAATTACAAGACCTTCGGTTAGCACGGCGCGGAGCTGGTCTTTCGCCAGTTCCATTTCCGAGTTTTACCAATCCCCGTGAACGTCCTGCACCTTTGGCCTTATTTCTCTTTATGTGAAAGCCCATATCCCCTCCCTCCCCCGCCTTCTATAGTGTGCGATTCTTCAAGCATCTCTGAAAAGTCCGAAGGAAATGGTTGAGGAGACGACCACGAGGCTGTGCACGCGAAGTGTCTGAGGCTTGTCGGGTGTTGTCATAGTCACTTCATACGACTTTAAAATTCCTTTCCTTTTTCTACTTTTTGCTGGTTTTATAACTGATTGCTTGCACAAGGCACTACTTCCTAACCGATAAGTTTTGGACGAACGTTGAGCGATGTTTTAAAATGACTGCTCTGTACTAATTTCGTGAAACTTGGTCAAAGGTTTTTGTATATAAGAGATGGGACACATTTTGTCGAGTATGTCATTAAATTTGGCTAGTTTATAAATATATGAATGTCGAATAAACATTTGGCAAACCTAGCCACATATTCCTGAATGTATATCTGGTTATCCTTCCTGCCCTTGATTACCATTCTCTCTAGGTCTAGGTGCAAACCGATGCCAACCTTCCCTGAGGCACGACCATCCCCTTTCCCCCTCATTCCCTGCTTGCTCGATATTCTTGATCATAGTTTCTCTCCCCAAGCCCCATCATTGTCAGGATAAGGTAACCGGACAGTATCAACAGCAGCTTCTTTCTGCGAGATTAGTCCGAGTTCACTCCCCTTCGGGTTCTCCGTCACCACATCAGCGATGCGACGGGCAGTCGCTGCAGTCGAGGCACGTGACCCTCCCGCTCTGCTCACACCTCGCTCTCGCCTTGCACGCGCTGATCAATGTGCGGCTCCCCCCAAAAGGTTTAGATTTCTCTCTCTACAAACTAGTTATTGCACGACATGACCCGTGGTCTTGGGTTATAGCCTCGTTTCCAGTTTTGGACTTTTATCACTTTCTTAGCTTCCCTCTACTGCATTAGGGCAACCGGAGTTTTGCTCTTCGAAAAACTTTCTCACGTCGTTATACTCGTTTCTCAAACTAGATTACTGATTTGTGTGAGTGTGGTGAGGATGAGGAGGAACTGTGTGAGAGAAATGTTTGGTGGATAGCTGATTATGTACTGTGCTTTCTAAGAGTTCCTAATCATCATCATCATCATGACGATCATCATCGTCGTGATTATCCATCTTAAGTATTATCACCCATTTTTGTCCATGCTACAAAAGCTGGTCGCGTTACAGAAGCATTCTATGATGGAGATTTTTTAAGGGAAACAACTTCAGAGATTTTTTTGTCATCTCCCTTACACAGCAAACCATAGTTGAACAGTTTATAATCTGAGCAGCGATATGATTTTATAATTTGTGACATGAAAGAGCGCGATATTTGATATCGACCTCATCCACAGTGTCTCCAGGCGAGACGACCGGCCTGCAAGAAGGCAGCATCCTGTTCAGAAAACAATTTCTTATGCTGCATAACACGCAAAAGATGTCTTCTCCCGCATATCAAACTTCCCTGGAATACATTTTGACACTTATTGCACGCAGTTCATGCATTTTGGCGAAGCTTTTAATCTCTTCTTTTCTCTTATCCGCCATGTTTTTATTTCTTCTTGGCGTTTTTCAGGCAGAGATAACTTGTAAATCTACTCATAGTTTGTAAATAATCTTTCTTGAAGGAATTTGATCATTTGTCAGATAGTTCCCTCTCTTCATATCCCCCCTTCCTCTCCTTTTCAACCATCATACATCGTAGAAACGTTGAAATGGCCGCCATCTTTAGCGCCGTCATGCCACTCTTGGATCTCTCATACACATCCCAAACCATATTTGTACAATATAATCATGATATACACCTAAGTAATCTTATAATTTAAATAATCAGAGAACAGCCTCCTATATACCTCTATGGGCATTTTATTTTCTGGTAAAGAAACAACATACTGTCAACATTGTGTGTACTGTAGATACTCAGTGATCTGATGATGTGTCTGCATGTAGCGAAGGAAAAATTTAGAGAGAAGGAGAAACAGTTCAATAGAATAGACGTTAGGGAGGGGGAGGAAAGTCTGGGGAACAGAGAAAACAAGAAAGGGAGGGAGTAAGGAGAGACAGATAAAGAATCAATTTAGCGACAAATGTATGAGACAGAAGAAAACCCGAGATGAAAGAAATGAAAATCTTTGAGACCGAAAAATAAAGAAAGAAAACATGAATAAAATGTCAAAACAGAAACAAAACTACAAAACAAACAAAGAAAAATACCACGCATACCAAAGAGACAGTGGAAGAGAGAGAGAGAGCGTGCGATCAAAGTGGGGAGAAGGGATATGAAGAGAAGGAGAAATTAAGACAATAATCATTATCATCGTCGTCGTCCTCCTCCTCGTCGTCGTCATCGTCATCGTTGTCCAAACCAGACTACGTGCAGTTACACGCAAAACACTCTTGAAGACGAAGCGACAAATGAAATAAGACGACCAGTGAAACAAGAGAAATGTCAGAAGATCCTTTCCTTGAAAGGCAAAAGTGAATTAGCGGTTTGGTTCTCGCTTGCCAGGGACAAGAACTCTACAAGGAATTGCCGATAGAAAAAAAAAGTCCGAATTAGTTTTGTCTGCTCTTCAGAGAGAAACGTTTACATCGTGCATGCAGCTAGTGCCATGGACTGGCACTGCACGTGGCATTAAAATATGGCGATGTGTAATTAGTCGAGCCTACGTGGTTTGTTAGCGAGGGACACTCTCAGCATCCATGCTTGTGTCTGGTGGCAAGATTCAGCCAGGCAGGCCCAGGTCCAACTCTCAGAGCCAACGTGTTTGGATGAAGCAGTTTCTTAAAGCTCGAGCTAATCTGAAATCTTTTCTTTAGTATTAATAAATAAAAAATCTGTAAAGCGCATACTCACACTCCTAAGGAGCATGCTTTTAGCACTAAGATGCTTGGAGGAATTTAAAGAGCCGATGGATTCAAGAAGATAAAGCAAAAGAAAATAAGAAAACGAGTGATACAAAATTTTTTTGAATTTAAAAAATAACTAAAATTAAAGTTTAATACAATACAATAAATATCTACTGTACTGCAAATTTCACCAGGAGACAAAAATGCATGAGAACCCCATCCCCATCCAAATAAGTCAATTCAAACAGTTCCTCGTCCTCCGTCATGTACAATCAGACACGTACACTCGTCCTTCAGGTCTTGTTTACAATTGTCCAACAAGAATTCACAAAAGAATGAGAACAATGAAATTGGAAGAGATATGCAAAGCGGTTCATAAAGGAGAATGAACGACGCACCTCCAACACGTTTTCTTTTTGTGGTAAGGGGAATATTCATGATGTACCCTATAGTCACGCGAGCGGAATAGGAACACGAACAGTTTGGAGATGCGTGTGTGAAAACATGGAAGCCAGAGATTTTATTTGCGGACGGAAATGTCAAGGTTTTGGCGGCTTTCTGAGCTGCACTGGCCTGAGGTTTGCAAGGAAATTGTGTTCTCGCTGGGTGCTTTCCCGCGGAACAAGCTCCTTGCAATCGAAACTGTGAAAAGTGACACTGCCTGCCATTCTTATGATGGAATCTCGCATTTTTTCGGAAATTTGAAAAAAAGAGGCTATGTGGTTGCGACAGAAGGCTGGAGATTGCAGGTTTGGGATAGACGTGTCAGCTATGTGGGTGAAAATCGTATTTAATATCAGCCAGTTCTTAAACAATAAAAAACAGTAAAAAACAAAAATTAAATAATAGCAAAGTATCAAAAGGTATAAGCTTGTTAATTGCATTCATAACAACAGAAAAAACGACAATACCAAAAAAGCAACAAAGACAACACACATAATTACAAAATCTAATAAAAAAATTTACGTAATGTACAACACAACAAGACAATAAACATGCGAGAAAGAATACTAAACTACAACAAAAAATAATAATAACAAACACAAACAATACAAAATAGTAAAAGACACACTCAACAGCAAGACATCAAGAACAAAAGAAAAATAAAAACAACAACAACAAGACAACAGTTAAAATAACACCACAAAACAAAAGAAAGACAACAATCACACAAAACAACAATAAAACCTAAAATAAGGCCGACGACTCTGCAAGAAAGGGTGCAGTCCCTTAGTTTGCCGACACGTGTTTCTTGAGTGTCGGCCATAAAGCATCGCCTCAATGTTAACAATGCAATCAGCTATGCGCCTGTAAGGGCACTCGGTCACGATTCTCTCCAGTTTCCCTTCCGATTCTTTTAAAAACACTTCCCACAAGCTGTGTACTGATTCCTGGTATCTGATGCCAGACTTACCAAGACATTAGTGTGGTTTGGCCTGCCGCTGCCAGCGAAGACTTTGGTATCTGTGGTGTTTGTGTCAGGGAGGAGCAGTCGTCTTCCACCACAGAAAGCTGGGGGAGGGGGAGGTCAAGGTTCATTTGTGTATCTTCTCTGCCTGACTCTTTCTTCTGTCCCTGGCGCCATTGTGGATATCTTTGGTAGTAAAAACATCCTCACAACACCGGATCCGTGTTTACAGTTTTGCTACTTTGCTTCAGCGTGTGAACCTAACCCCGTTTGTCATGTATATAGCACAACTTATAAAAATTATTAATTATGACCAAGTACTTCGACCTGTTATGCTTTTTAAGTTGAATGCTTTCGGATGTACTGTTTTCATCAAATTATTTTTAGTGATGATAGCGACACCCTTTTCACGTGAAAAATAAAAATACAATTTTTATATCTATAAAAAACGTTTGCTAAACTAAGGATATTAAGATAAATAATATCATATATACGAACATATTTTTGTAAGAAAATTGCATACGAAAACTTTATTATGTTTTGCTGTTATTAAATAATACTTCTTTGCTTGAAAGGACGAAGAATATCAGTGGAGATAAACAATGAGAAAAAGCATCGTTGCAGAGATCGACATAGCAAGAAATCTAAGTTCATATTAATTTTTAATTGTAAGTTGTTAGTTAATAAATTATGTTATTAGATATAGTCTTGAGGTCGTACTGACAAAGCAAGGGTAAGTTGTTACTCAAAGACAAAGTTGTGAAACCGAATAAAATGCCTTGACTCCCTAGTTATGTCGCACTGAGAGACCCCGCGGATGTTGCCTTCTGCTACTTTACCTCAGGGAATCTTTGCCACTTCTTTGTAACTACCATTCCAGGAACATGCTAAACTTATTTATCTAAAAAGTCTAGAGTACAATTCTGATGTCAGTTGCTGATTTCTCTTTGTCCATGTTGATATTTGTAAGCTTGTAGTTCGAATATAGTACAAGTAATCTGCGATGAATTTTATCAAGACAGGAAATAAAAAACCAATACTTTATTAATCAACGGACAAAGAAATGCACCACAACAGACCCTTAAATTAGTCAAAATGTGATATGAACATATTAGTGTACTGCGCGGTTGTCAGATACGATCTGCGCGTGCAGTGCGAAATATTAGACATTGTGTTTGTCGACACTCGGCATCGGAAGACACCCGTCTGTGCAGCAGCACCATGTCAAAGCTCGTTTAACACCGGCGGAGACGTCGCCCCCTCGCGGGAGGCTGATCAAACTTAACCCTCGCATGTCCGAGCGCTGGTCGTGAGGGGAGCCCAGCCCCCGGGGGCGGGTGGGATACAAGACGCGATAGCGGCTCCCAGGGGAGCGAAGACACGGCCGCGAGACGTAACTGCTCACGACATCCGGGTGCTAATGGGTTAACAAGAGAACTCCGGCGGGTGCCGAGAGCCAGTTTGCCGGCTGTGCCCAAGCCAGTCTTATCGTTGAAGGGGGGTAGGTTGGGGTGGAGAAGGGGACCCGACAAAGAAGCGCGCAGAGTTACCTCCCTGTTCTTCACCACGATCTTCCTCCACTCGGCTTGTCCTTGTACTTTGGTGGATACTCGACTCGCTTTTGGCCAAGAGGAAGAGTAAGGGGGGAAGGGAGCGTGATTGACGGAATACAACGCTTCTTCCAGCCAGCTTGACTCTTTGCTCTCTCTCTCTTCCTGTGAGTCTCGCACGCGCGGGCGCAGGCGCGCTGTCTCTCTCTCTCACTCGCTTTCTGCGTGGTTCCAGCCCAGCGCTACCCCCGAGACAGGTGTCTTCGCCGCTGGTGTCTGCTTTCCGTGGCCAGGAGTTAGCGGTGTCCTCTGCGCGACCAAAGACTTCGCTTCGCTCCGTCAAAGTGCCGCTGAAGACTTCCGTTTGCTCTGGCAAAGGACCGCCGAAGACTTTGATTCCTTTTGTCAAAAGTGCCTCCAAGGACTTGGCTTCCCTTCTGTCCAACTCCCGCATCACACTTCGTTTCTCTTCTGCAAAGTGGCACCAAGACTTGCAGGTTTGGGACGTTTTCGTTTTTAATATTTTACAGAAACTACTTTTTTCGGGCAGCGATAGCAGAGGACGAACCTCCAGTTAGTTTAGACAGGTCTAGAATTCTTTCAGACTAGTTCTTTTCTTTAAAGTTGCAGCCTAGGTCTTCTAGAAACGTTCGTCAAAATTTTTTCATTGGCTTACATAGGACTGATGTCACTCCGAGCCATTCTTTTCTCCTTTCGCTGGATATGAAACTTATCGTTTGTCATTGATTTTAAAATTATTCCCCAGTGGTCTGATTTCCCGCAAGACACTGTTTAATCATGAGTAAGCGGGTAATGATAATGTGGGCAGGTAGCGGAAACAAGCTAAAGTAGCGTGTATGAGATTATTGGCTGTTTGTCTGACAGTCTTCTGCCTCACTGTCTGCTGCCTCATTGTCTCCCTTGCTCCCAATGCCAGGGCGTGCGTGCGTTCGTGTGTGTGTATGTGTGAGCGCGCATCTGTGTGTATCATTTCACAAAGAGATATTTTCTGGTGACAATCATAATTTTTCCTGGCTGCTTTAGATTGAAAAAAAAACATTGTTTAGCTGTAAAATCCCAGATTGTGTTTTTCATTTCTTGAAACAATTATGAATCAGATGATACACAGATGCAAAGCTTTCAGTTCCTTTCGCTTTATTTCGTATTCATCAGCGGCTCCGATAAAAGGAACACCAAAGAGCGGGAATCACAAAGAAAGACATTGCAGCAAATTACAATTCGTCTAGACTGTACATTGACTATGAGATGCTGTATAGTGGAATAAATGTTGAACACATATTAACCTACAGAAATTTGTTAACATTGTCAGCTTCATGTAATAAAACAAACCACACTCATATTAAGTTGGCTCTATTAGTCGATGTACTACTATTAGGTACCTTAAACCTGGCACATTGTGAACTAGTGACTGTTTGACAAATTTTTCATATGATCGTTCATGTAAATATTTTCCAGATTTAGTCAATTAATTAACATTGTCTTAAAAAGGGACAAAAATATATATTTTCTGTGTGAAGTACTAGACATAGTCGATTTTAGTCGACTCATAATTTTTTTTATCACGTTTTCATCGTTGTTTGACACTGTTGATAGAGTGACATGACTGGCAGGTCTTGGTTGACACGAGTGACATGGCTGGCATAACTGACATGCCTTGACTGACGAGAGTGACATGATGACTGAGATGGCCGACCTCTCGTTTACTACTAGCAAACATCACATCATACTGCAGACTTCACACCTCTTATTACAGCTTACTTGTTCTTTGCCAGTGAACCGAGCTTTGAGCTTTCAGTGTGATGGACAGGCGTGCTTAAAGTCAGTTAAATCCATCATCATTATCATCATCATCATCATCATCATCATCATCAGAGGACTACCCGAAAACATGTAAGAAACAGACGAAGCACATGTTTTTTATTCCTCTGTTTGGAGGAGGCTGGGGCAGAGCCTGGTAAACCATCATTAGCAGCTTCCCCGTTCTTTCAGATTGCTGGAGCAGTCGACACACTGCAAACTCATCTCCATCCTGGTCTTTGCTGTGAAGTGATGAGCGCACTAAGCCCCGCGTGAGGCCAGCAGGCCGTGAAAGCCCCCCTGACACCTCGTCACTCAGCCTCCTGGTGTATGACAGGCGGGGCCGACGTGGGGGCGACGGCTGTGGGGTTGTTGCGCACGACCCCAGTGCTTGTGGGGGCAGGAGAGGAGGAGTTTCATAGAGTGTCATCCCTTGGACCAGGGCGGCGCCATGGACCTCTGCTTGGAGCTGCTTCATCTGCAGATGCTGCTCCTCTCAGTCTACACAGGTAAGAGCTGCAAAACACTTGTTGCTGACAAATTATGCTCGCTGATGTAGTGTCCCACAGTTGTTGTCAAAGAAACCTATTTTTAGAAATTTCATCGTTACGTAACGAATAAAACCCAAATCTGCACGTGACTATATTCACACATTAACCTGAGGTTTGAAAAAAGAATCAATACTATGACTTCCTTCAGGTGACTTCAAAACCATTTTTGTATGGATGGTAAGGTAAAGTGTTTGTTACCTGACGACTCAGTGCACTCCTGCAGTCCTGACAGGAGGGACGACTGTTGTCAAGGAAACGGACACCCGGTTTGACTGACCAGCAAACAGAATTTTCTATCGTCCTCACCCGCATAAGTTTCTATCCCTAGGTCTGTTTCTTGCAGCAGTGTTTCATATCACATAGAGTAATTTAAAGCAAATTCAATTAAATATTTTTGTGTGCTGCACTTTGCAGCTAGTTTATTATGCACACTTGAGTCTCTTTTGATGTCACGAAGATTCGCCTTCTTTTTCCGCCCTCGTGTTCTCTCTATCACTTTGCTCTGTCGACTGGATTTCATTGTAGCAGAAAACACGCATCGCGGAGACTTCCTGGCAATCCCCACAAATTTCTGTTTCACTTTAAAAAAAATTATTTGTGTTTATTTTCTTGTAATAAGAGCACAATTCTGAAAACTCTTCCTGTTCTGACTACAAAGACAAATAGTCTTGTCTCTCATTTTCAGATCGATACATAAACAAAAAAAAAATATATTTGGCATAATAGCAGAGACTGATATGTGTGAGTGTATCTTACAACTCTCTCGACATTCTGTAATGCCATCAGTTTGTTTGCTCTCTAAATCTCGATTTCCACCTGTTGCATTGCCTCCACCTGTTGATGATTTCATCCTGTTATTGTAACCACTACTTATAAAACCCGTGAAAAAGATATGTAATTGTGGACACATTTTTATCTTTATTCTGATTTTGTTTTTTACTCTTCCTGCAAAACTCAAGTAAGAGACAAAGTGTCGTGACAGAATTTTATGCTTCGCGGATGAGATGAGTAATTCACAAATGGAATTCCCTCACAAATACGGGGAACCACAGTAAGGGGGGAAAAATGTAAAAACCCGGAGACGCCTGGGGCTTTCTGGGAAATGCAAATGAAGCCACTGGTCGTAAAGGACGAAATTTGTCAAAACCTCCTCCTCCCTCGCCTTGCCCTCATCGGCGACTCGTCGTGTTCTTCACGCCTTAAAAATCTCGCGCATGCTTTTCTCTGCTACACCAGCGCCAGCCACTTCCGGTGGACTCTTAGCCAAAATGTTTCATGTTATCAGCGTCACATAACCCATTGGATTCTGGGAAGTCTATTCGATGTGGGATGGGAGGGAATTCAAGCGAAAGCATCTGCCGAAAGGGTCAAAAATGTGATTTCAGTTCAAAGAACAGGGAATATGATGGGGATACAGTGGTTCATTTGCGTCCATTGTTCACTTTGCTTACCCTCACACACACACACAGACACACTTATTTCTTCTCACAAAGCAACCAACAGATGCACACGATTCATGCAAGCTAACTCCAGCTCGCAGTTCTCGCCCTAATCCACTTAAGGTGATGTCGCAAACTTGTGTTCTGCCAGTTCTTGTGCGCGTGCATTGTCCAGAAGCTTGTATCGTCAGTGGTTCGTGGTCTTGGATGGAAACGTTCTGTTTCTTAATTCCCTCGAGTTTTGTCATACAGATAATCGATCGGAGGGAGATTTTATTCCGCAAGGATCGCTAAGATCGCCGATTTGCTCAATCGTTTTTCGCTTTTTACAACTGTCAAAAAAATCTGCTATGTTGTTCTCGAAAACAACAGCCTAGCTGTGTAAAAGGTAATGTTACTTAAAATATTTTGTTGAGGTAGTTTTGATAATTATGTCATTTAGTTTTGGTTTGGAAACTGATATCGTTTAATATTTTCATCTAGTAATTTTGGAAAATACTGCTTGGCGATGTTTGTTTAATGTTCCTATAATTTCTTTGCCTCTCTCTCTCTATATATATATCTTATATGTACCTCTGACATTATTTTCTACTTGTTTATAACTTATAAATATAGAAGTAGCAGTATAGTTTGTCTGTGACGCATATGTAAGTGCACAACAAACACACAAACACACACGTCGACCAAATCGATCCATTTAAATGCTGAGGGCTGAGAGTAAACTGAATCTTCTCATTGGTCTCAGTGGATTACTCATAAGAAAATGTCCTGAAGAGAATACCGCTTAGGTTTGTGATACAGCAATATTTTAAATAGCGATTGGCTGTCGGAATCCATCCCAAAATTACATTTGAGGAGTTAAACATGATTTGGTTTTTTGTTTAAAAAAAGATGTATTATCAGTTGTTCTGGGAATATGCAGTCAATGCAAACAATACTCCACAGCAGTGGACTAGACTCCTCGGCGATGCAAAATGTCCTCACATGGGAGTAAGACTCATCCAGACAATATTCGAATGTGACTCGCACTCGGAATGATCCGATTAAAGTGCTCACTACCCACACAATGCTTATTTGTTGTTTCACCATAACAGACTGGGACAATCCAGCTGTGCTTGTCATAATAAACTTGGCTACATCAGGTCTGCTTTCATGATGAAGTTGGCTGGCCAGGCCAGCTTGGCTTGTTACAGTCATCTTGGAAGAGCCCTCGTCTGTTTAAGAAAACATCGATCCAGCTTTGTATATAACATGTCTGAACTTATCGCCGCCTCAATTTACGAATGAAGAACGTTGATTTACGAGGTTTGATGTAGGACCCTTTTAACCAGGAGTAGTACCAACATCTCTCAGGCTTGAACGTCCAACTGGACGATGGAGAAAAGAAAGATTGATTTGCTGGCCCTGACTGTGTAACTTGGAGCAGGATTGTCTTTCTTCTTCTGTGCTTCTTCGGTCTGGTTGGTTAGAGTTTGGTTAAAATTTCGGAGTATATTCTATATTGATGTGTTATTTTTAACATCTATATGAAAATGTGTTGGCTTGACGCATGTCTCTGGTAACGTACGTGCTTCCGCTGTAGATGATGGTAAGTGTTGTGGCCGAAACCCTCAAAGAATCAAAGCATGCCGCCTAATGAACTAATTGAAAGTCGCAAGGTTTTATTTCTTAATGTTATTTCTTCTCTTGAATGGTGAAATAATGAAGCTAGAAATTACACATCGCAACAAATATTTACGTGGTATGAGAGGCCGACTATGACAAACCTCTGCTCACCAAAGTCAATGGCACATGGAGTGCAGAAACGATGTTTGAGCAAAGCTCGTGCTTTGAGAATTAGAAATTTCAGGTATCAGAGAAGCTCTGTCATTTATTGAAAAATTGAGAAAAAAGGATGTTTTATTTATATCTAATACATTAATGTACAATTTATTAGTTTATCCGACAATAAAAAGGAAGACCTTTCCCCCACCCCTTCACACACACACACAGATGTGTATTGTTTTGTCTTCCACCAGCCTGATGCATGCTAAAGTACAGGACTCGGCCCTCCACTTGCAATTTTTCATCGACCACAAGAAAATGCAAAACGATTGTTAGACGCTCATCCAGTTGTTAGAGCATCTTTCTTCTTGTTGAACGACCTTCCGGCAGATGCAAAGTTGTTAAATAAGTTAAAATCTGAATTATCATTCCATTCTAAATATCCATCCGACGCATGAACTCGAAATGTGTTTGCTAACTTGGATGATGCTCGTGAGGTGTATACTGTGAGGTGAGGTGGATATATTGGTGATGAGGCTGCAGGAGACGTGGAGGCTGACCACCTGGGCCCTCGGAGCGTCCTCGTAACGATCTTCACGTGTCGGCGTTGTTGTTGGCGTGCATAATGGCGGGCAGCAAACAGCGTGCGGGTTAATTTATCTGGGGTCTGAGCTGTAGAAAATTGTTAGCCCGATCCACACTGCTTTGTCTTATTGGTTTTCTCAGAGAAAATGTTAGCCTCTTTATTGGGGAGAGGAGAGAGGAGTGAACGTGAGGAAGTTTTGAATCTTCTTTTTTGGACATTTTTTTTCTTGGTTACAGAGGATCGACAGTCACGCTAAATGGAGTCTTGGTTTTGTGTTCTGAGAATTTGGTAATGTTTGCTTTGCTACCTAGCAACATCTAGGTCTCCATCCACAAGACATCAACGTGTGGTCTCAGCATGAGTGGAAGAAGGTTGTAGCCGTCATATGGATTTCTTGCATTTTTTCTGACAGTGAGGAGAGTGAACTATTTTCAATCTCTGTAGTTTTCTGGTGAGAGTGACAGAAAATTTCACCAAATTAGTTTTGAGATATTTTCCTTTTCTAGTCACTCTATCCTTGACATTTTAGAAATAAGTGTTTATTCCATTTACAACCTGTACATCGTCACAGCTGCAGGTATTTGTTCTAAACACCTATGTCACCATCCTTTCACATTTCCTACCTGTGGCGAGAAGGCACAGGTGTCGCTGTTGTTTTTGATGAAGTGAAGAAATAATTAACGACGTTGCAGGAACGTAGATATCACGGAGAGATCGCATGCACGCGCTGTTTGCTGACTGAAATTCTCCTCCAGATGGCGTAACATGAGACTTTGACGACGAATCTTTCTCCCTAGATTATTTGGCAAAAGTTAATTTGCAAAATAACAAAAATATCTGAAACCCTGCTGTGATTTTCCTCCAGTATAAGAAGATTTAATGTCAAAGGTGAAAACGAATCCACATTAATACTCGTCGAGTCCGCGTGGATACCCAGAGCCACGTACCTCCGTCTCACAGCGTGCATGGCTGTGTCTGGCATGTTGGAATAAAGACGAGATAGAATTCAAAATTAAAGTCAGATATTTCCACAAGCATTAATATTTAAAATCCGCCAATGTCTATCTGAGCATAAAATACAGCCTGTGTCTCATTGCCAAGATGGCTGTCTGGTTCTACCAGTATGACTGTCCTGATGCAGTCGTTTGATGGCCAGTATAATTAACTGTGGAGTTGATGTCTACACGAATGTCCATAACTGTATTGTCTACTGTGGAGTTGATGTCTACACGAATGTCCATAACTGTATTGTCTATTGTGGAGTTGATGTCTACATGAATGTCCGTATTGTCTACAAGTCTTCACACCACTGCTCGTAGAGTTTTGGTAGAAGTGGTATTGAGATCGTTGCTGTGGCTACTATATTCTGTTTCGTCCTCCTCAGCTCCTACACTACAGCAGCATCTCCATCTTGCTAGGATCAGACACCGTTTGTTGCGCATGCGCAGTGAGCTAGCCTGTAAATCCCACGCTTACTTGTGTGCACTGTGGATACAGCCTCCCACTCAGTGCCCAAGCAATCAGGAGATTACAGTTGTCAACAGGTTGTCACGCTCTTGTTGTCTGACAGGCGTGCAATACACCGACTTCCATCTCACAGTTCATCTCAGCTATATTGTAGATGATCTTCTAAGTCTGTCAATCTGTTTGTTTATCTGAAATTTATCTTTTTTGAGTTTTTCTGTCGTCTCTATGTAACAACTAATGCAGATGTGAGTGTTTATGTCATAATATTTGTTTTCAGTATTGTTATATTTGTTGCCTATGTTTTGTGTGTTTATTTGTTTATTTACTGTTAGGTTGGTTTGTTGGTTGGCGTTTTTGTTTTGGTTAGTTTGGTTGGATAGGTTGATGGTTGGCTGGTTTGGTTAGTTTTGTTAGTTGGTTATTTGGTTGGTTTGTTTACTTCGTTTGATTAGTTGGTTGGTTTTGTTGGCTGATTGGTTTTCATCCAATAATTTACCATTCTTATCATTAACAGTCTTAAAGGGAAGACATCTGGCTGTGCCGTCTTGTGGTCCAATATTTCACGCGAACAATTCGCATTTTTTTCTTTCTGTTATCAGAAAGAGAATGATAGAAAGTAAAAGAAAGAGAAAAAGAGAGCAAAGAAAAGAGAAATTAAAAAACCTGAACAGTGAAAAAAAGCAGGAACGTTATCGATCCGCTTTCTCGATTCTGTGATTGGCCCTGTATCGAAACACAAGCTCATCTACCTCTGTGCCACTGACTTAATGAAGGCAGGAGCTAAACGATCCGAGACCTGGTCCTCTCAGTGAGACTGAGCTCTGGTGGAGACACTTGCTGCCTGCAGACTGTGTGATGCTCAGTCATCTCACAAGCCGCAAGGTAAATACACAGTACAGAAAACAGCTCTCTTCCATGTCCAGCAACAGATTATTAACTCTTTGAGAGCGGTTGAGCAGAGATAACAAGAGTTAACTCATCCGGTCTATCACCGATCGAAAAGCGTATTCTCTCTTTGCAGTGTGAGCAACTTTCTTAACATTGTCCTTGAAAGCTGGAATGAAAGCTTTTAAAAGCAAACGTTTTTAAACATGAAAATGTCACCTTGGAAGATATCATTTCAGCTTCAGCTATATATCTTGAAACATTTTGTGTAATTTCGTCATTTCTTTGCGTGTTACAACTAATTATTAGGCATTTTAATTCTACTTTCAGATTATTTTCTTTTCCTCTTATGAATGTACAAATGGTCATTAGGCGATTTTAATTATTTTGACACTTTAATCACGCCAGACAGCTGAAAAGCACTCTCTCTTCAACATCTTTCTTCTTCCCAAGCATCTCGTGAACTCTCGGCGTAATTACCCAGGTGTCTGCCACGAGCTCCAGCCGGCTTAATTACGTCCCTTTTCTTCATGTCCGTAACTTCTTAATTTCCTATTTCTTTAAGAAGGTTCTTTCGTTGAAATAAGAATAGGAGATTAAATAAAAGGTCAAAAATGGAGTTAATCGTGTTTACATTTTTTGCTATGGCAAATTAATACCAGCGCAAACAACCTTTTAGAGAGAAGTGTAGAGAGAGGAGGGAAAAGAGATGTATTGAATGAACTTATGAATGCGAATAAATGCGAAGATGAAAGTACATCATCTTAAGCGTAAAACATGTCCCTTATCTACCCACGGGTATTAAATGTTGTTGTGTGAGGCCACTTCGTCATTAGTATCATGTTATGTCTCAGGTTCTCTTGTGGACATCCAGCTTACAAAACTACCTCATCAAACCCTATTAATTAAAACGGGCTATTTAATTATAATTAAATGCACTCAGAGAATGTTAGGAGTCAAATAGATACAAGAGATGAGGATGCGATTCATAGAAAAACAAAGTCGGCTTCAAATTTATTCAGTTAATATGTAAATGATACGATGACTGCTGTAGGAAGCTTAGCTGGGATGTAAGACATCTTGAATATCATGACCCTGCCTGCACTATTTGTGATCTTACTAAACTTAGAAACTGATTTGCCACCACATAAAGTAAGAACAAAAATTAATAGATGGACAGATGCAGGGTGAGTAGAGATAGAGAAAGAGAGACAGACGAACTAATGACTCTCGTGTTTAGGTTAGTTGTTTTTTAGTTCCATTTTGGTGGTTGTGCCTAATTTCGTCGAATAACCTGTTTGATTTTTTAACTTGTGAGAAGAATTAGTTTGAAAGTTGGAGCTGCACTTCTTTGTTCTTTCTTTCTCTCTCTCTTCCCTACATTCCACTGTTCGTTTTATGTACCGGTATACGATGTTAAAATGTGAACATTTCGGTCCGCACCATTACACGCATTGAAACATCTGCTGCCCCCTCAGGCTCTCCTACACTCATACCACAAGCTCAGAGAGGGAGAGAAAGTGTCAAACACGGCTGCAGTCGTCCTTATTAAGTTTTCAATCAATTGCATAATAAGACTGCTGCAGGCCAAACTATTTCTCCCAAAACAATACAGGAGGAGAAGACCCGAAGGAGGTAGGTCCCCCGAATGCCGTAAACTTGGACATACTTCACGCTGAAGAGCTCCTCCCCAGCCTGGGTGTACCTTCAAGACATTTCGATCTTCCGGGAGCCGGTGGTGTGGAATACAAGTTGTTTATGTTGTTATCCACACTGGCTTTGACAGAAGCGCCATGTCTTAATTCATTCTGCACACTGCATTTCCTACTTTCGCGGTCCTCGCCAACTTTCGTTTGGCTCATGGCTGTACCGCAGACAACTCTTCGCAACCGTAAAAATAGTTTCTATCCAGATACCCATTTAAGATTGCACAGTGTGCTTTAGTCATTCTTTTTTGTTGACAGTTAAACCGTGATTTTAATACTTAGTTAGAAATACAAACTTAAATGTTCTTAGCATGGTTCAGATAGGGACAATGTCAAATAATGACATTTGCTCGAGTTCATAGACAACTAGAACAGTCTGCCTTGTCAATAGGAAAGACTAAGACTGAAGTGCATGCTCCGAGAATAGTCTGCTCATAGTCATGGTCAGTCTACCTGCAGCAAGCACGTGATTGACGGAAGTTTACACCTTGCATCTCGTTCCCACCCGCCGAGACGCCACACGGGTATATATTAACTCACCTAACACTGGAAAGCGAGTGTTTTTGTCAATTTTTTTTTTTTTTTTTGTATTTCCTGCAAAAGAATTGAGCAAGACTTCGGCAGCCGCTTGAGCACTGCGCAGATTTTTCACTTGGACTGATATTTACTCCGCATTCTGTCCTCGCGTTTCAAGTTGCACTTAACATCATCGATCTCACTTTCCGGCAACAGAAACCACGAGTTGCTGCGGCGGAGAGTGGAGTGCCCCCGCTAGATCATCTGAGACACAGACACAGAAGTCTTTAAGGGCATAAACGGTACAAAATCATTTCGCTTTTTTTTTAAACAAATGTTTTCGATCGTTGGGATCACAGAATCAAAGTTGAAGCGTTAGACTTCGCACGTGTGTTGCGTGATTTGCTGTCTCGCGACGGAAACCAAGAGCCGAGGGCTGTCGTCACGTTGTTGTGAAGGTTTGCACGTGCTACATTTCTCCTGCCCTGTAGTCTTGCAATACCCTTGTCCTCTCACGTAGCCAGGCTACTCGCAAGGTTTGCAAGGCGACGTCATCCGTACAGAGGATTATGGGTAGAGAGCAATATGGTTTACTTGGATGAGCAATGCCTGGGTAGAGTCCTGTTCAGCCTCACTTGCAGCAGCGAAATAACACAATGTCAGATTGGGATTTTCATATCTATCAAAGTAGACTTGACTTGCCAGTTCTGAAATTTAAAGATGAACAGGTTATAATTAATGTTGAACTGCTTATAGAACTTTAACTGCCTGTAAGCAAGGATGCTATAACTTAGACTACAGAAGATTCTAAACATGTTAAAATATTTTCTTCTCGGTTAAGCTTTCTTCAATCGATGATGTCGCTCTTTCAACACACAACAATCGCATTTAGTTCAACGACACCTCATTTTAACAGTTATACTCAAAACTATATTTAGTCAGATATATATATACTTGAAAGGTGAGCGACTAGGTTTTGAGCTCGATACTTTATAAAACTTATGAAATGAAGCTTTGCATTAAAAACTGCGGGTGTTCAAGCGGTTGGCAGATATGATTGCCAAAAGTGGAAACGCTGATGTGGAAGGCGACCAACTATCAGGCGAAGATGAGAACCCCACGGAGCTGTGAGTACCCTCCCAACCTCCACCCGATTAGTGTAATGTTGATATCTCATGTCATCCGAGAAAACCTGCAGACTGTGCGCACACTGATTGCATCTCACAAGAAGAGAATTTATCAGAATTCGCTCTCCTCACTCTTTCCGCTCCTTCCACAATCTGTATTTTTTTAGTTTTTGTTATGGTGTGTGTATGTGCGCGCGCGCACGTGCGTGAATGAATGTGCGTGTGTTAATGTCTCGCTTTGTTACTTCCCTTGCACAACTTGAACTACCTATATCCCATAGTCAAGAAATATTCAGTCACCTCCAGGTGATCTCATAATGAGGATCTTTTGCTTAGGTTGGTGTCCTATGGCAACATCCAATCATTTAGCAGAGCCGTGCGCAAACAGGAAAATGGCGTGGAGTGTAAGAGCGCACCTTAGCTTAATACATTGTCTCACTGTGAGCATCTTTCACGAGCTGTGCATCTGTTTCACTGACACGGATTAAAAGCAATTTGACAATAACTGGATTTGTAAAGGGTATTTCCTATACGAGCACGAAAGACTAGACACAAACCGACAGTCAACAATATGATGAACATCAACGTCAACAAACAGATGAAGTAGTGTGGATGGATGGATGGATAAAGTGGGCAGAGTGGTTCTGTGCTCTTGATTATATTAATTGTGTCTTAAAAAGATGAGGTTTGAGATCAAATCTGAAGACATAAAATTTAGAGACAGCTTGAAAAGAGAAGGGCAGAGAACTGCAGCCGGCGTGGCCTGAGAGGGAAAAATACATCTGACGAACTTGAAGAGACGAGGGCGGCACAAGCAGACCGACTCGGGTGGTAAAGAGATACTAGCTCAGACAGGTATCGTGGGGCAAGAATAGGAAGACAATGATAACACAGTGGTCCTTGTGTGTTTTCTCTGACTTTCATGCCCACGACATAATATTAAGATTTACCCGAAAGAACACATCAACGTGAAATCCTGATATGAAATATTCCCCTTTTTAGTTTTCTGTTTTGAATTTCCCTCTTCGTATCGTTTGCCACCATAATTTTAGTCTTTTGACATTTTCCAATGAGGAAAGCAGATCGTGCGAACTTTAGTCCTGCCTTACTTTTATTTCACCTTTGCAACAATTTATAGACAACATCAGGGATCTTTACCTTTCACCTCTCTCTCTCTGTCTCGGTATCGGCAGCTGAGTGGGTCAACCGAGTGACCCTCTGCTTCCGAGTGTGTAGTGCGCATGCGCTGAATAATTGACGAGGTATCCTTATTAAACTTAGTGATCGTAGAAAACTGGAATATACGTACACCAATGTTTCTATCGGAGTTCCTCACCCCAGCCAGTCTCGTGTCAACGAGAGTTTGAACGTGACCATGTTGTGAACAAATTTGTTTATAAGACCATTGTGACAATATTAGGTAAGTGTGGGGTACAGTCAGTACCTGTTATTCATTCCACCAGTCTTGGCCACCACTGGCTGTGTCGCTTGGTTACACTTCTCCTTGCGACGCCATTTTGGCCGAGTGTCGGGATGAAAGTGCAAGAGGCAAACTTGTCTGCCATTAAGCAGCCAAGATTAGACTGAGGAATGAGGCTGGCGAGAGGGGAATATATATCGCATCAACTGGTAAATAACTTACTGTAAGCGTCTCTGACCGGTCGTTTAGGCTCACGAGCGAGCGAACTGTGGGAGGCGGATTAATCGCCGGCCGTGGGCGCTAGGGGGCGCTGCGATAGCGATTTGGCGAAATGGACCCCGGGAAGGCAGGTCCCATGGGCGGCTTGCAGAGCATGTCAAAGCAGCCTCGACATCGCTACATAGGCCCGTAGTCATGGACCGGAGGTAACAAAGCCTCGGGGATATGCCGACCACACAAACACAGGGGGATGGAGAGGAGATGTCACGCAAAACCGAGGCTGGTGAAAGATAACTTAGAGGTTGAAGTCTTCTTCGTTAATAAAATGTCCTTAAAAAGGGTAGACGACTCTGAAATAGTAGCTACTTACTGAGAATAGGAGGAGCGGAAGTAACCTTAGAAGCCACTGTGTTCATCTGGTCCACAGTTCATCTAATGTCGTAATCTGACGACCTGGTTCAGATATCAAAAGCTTTTATTTCTTCATTTTAAAGAATATGATCAATAACGAACTGCTGTTGAGTTGGTAGAAGACCCTCCGGGGCAAGGTTTAGATAGGAAAGGGTCGGCTGAGTAGGACAGGATCATGCCACTGAATGATATGGAAATCGCCCAACTCCGACAGGGAGTAGTGGAGTGCTTTTTAAAAAAACCAAGAGTTGTACAAGGTAAGTCACTGAGCTAAAATCGCAAAAAGTTTTGACGAATCCTCTTTTGGAAGACAGGATATCTTTATGTGAGGGGAGTGCCCATCGAGTGCCCACCCTCGAAGCCATTCCTCCCCAACCACTGGAGGGAAAGTACCCTGTTTCCGTTCGCTGGATTGCTGGGGGAAGTGAGCGGCGATACGCGGGTGTCGAACCTGAGCTTTTTGGACGCCAGTGCTGTAACCACTCGGGTATCCGCTTTCCCCTTTTGTAGATAAAATCTTTAAATTAATACACAAACTGCTGTGCACACATTAACGCAGTAACAGAAAAGGCATTCATTCAAGGGTACTTACAATATAACCAATGAAGAATTAACTATTCATGAGACTTTAAAAATTAAGAGAAATAAAATAAACAAAGCTAAAGATAAACTCTGAATAAAATTGAATGTGAATTTTAAAGCAAAATAAGATGGTCTAGACATTACAGTAGCAATCTATTTCATCAGAAACATCTGCGAAAAACTTATGAGCAATATAATTTTATTATTTGAAGTGAGGGTCTTGAATAGCGACCTCTAGGAAGATTCACTTGCATATCAACAACTGGATGCAGCATCAGGTCCATCCATTACTTAGTTAAAGCAAAGCCGCAGGGAGTAAACCAGAATTTTAGTACATACCAATACAACTACTTATGCTAACATCTGGACATATTGATCATCTTACAACTTTGCCCATCCCTGTTCCTAAACTTAGGAATTTACACACAAAAAACTTCTTGGGGTGTAAAGAATAATTCTCTGCTATTTTCTCTAAGAAGGATGTGAAGGATTTGAATAATTGTACACAGTAAGCTGTGACTCACATAAATGCAGCACTTATCAGTTTTGATAAGTTTCTTTTTGCTGGAAAATGCATAAATAATGGCATCTGGTAAAAACTAATTGCAGATTTGGTTTTATGATAAATGTTAAATTCTTAAAAGGAAGGATAGCCCCGACCTTTAATTTTTTTTTAAAACTGAAACCTGCCGAACGCACAAGCTGTTTTCCCCTAAATCGCCAGGATCACCGTGCACCCGACTATGGCCCCGGGTAGCACGCGCCGCTGTTTGAAGCTTCCCTTCACGGAGACTCACGTGGCTGCCGGCGAGAGAGAACTGTTGAGAGTAAAAAGACGATGGAAAACTTTTGTCCTCAGCTGTCTGTACAAGTGCTCCCGTGGCGAGCGTAGTGTCGGGCCCAGACAAGACTACTTCATGGCTGTCAGGTCCGATTACAACAAAACTCACGGTAAAATCACATTGCCAAAGAGCCACCTGTCAAATGCCGCAGAGATGCAACAAATTATAGAAATAAACGTATACATATACACAAATAAGTAAACAAAATTAAATTTATAAGAATAATCCAAAATAAAAGCTGAAAATACTCTGCACAGCACTGTTTGTCCTTCTTCGTAAACAAAGAGAGAGAGATGAAACAAGGAGACAATAGACACAAGAAGGAGCTATGTAGGCAATTAGAAGATAGTACACACAGAGATATGAAATTATTAACGATGGTCAAGGAAATGAAAGGAGATGAGAGTGTCTAGCTTACTACTTGCTGCAGCTGGTGTGACCTGGATGACCTCAGCTGCAGGACCTAGCTCTTGAATACAGCATTGATAGGACTCCATGGTTGTCTTGTGTGGGACAGACACCGTGGCCATGGTACCTGGCACATGCATGAAGAGCACTGCTCGTTAAATGTGGGCGTGTGTTTACTGGGAGAAGAAACATAGGTATTGACGCCTGCGCCCACACATATGTCTTCCATAAGCATGCAGACACACTAACACGCACACACACCTACATACACTTATACCTACACAGTTATCCATACACGTATTCATAAATGCACGCACGTGCACTATACACATGATCACACACACAAACGACTTCCTTCCCGATTATGCAAACGTACATACACTTAAACACTTGCGTTTGGATACATACACACATACACACATACACATATACACACCTAAACTACTGCATATTGCGCTGGCGAGCTCGCACGCACACAGATGGGGGATAGGGAATGGGGCGATGTGTCCCTGTGTCCAATTTGCCGAGCCCGACTTTCTAATGTGTTTAGCAAGGCGCGTTGTGGGAGCCGCGGACAGGCAGCGGGAAATTAAAGAAGGGAAATGAGGGAGGAGTGTGAAGGTAATTCTGCTGAGCAGGGCCCTGCCACCTGAGACTCGAATGTCCTGCAAAATTCCAAAAGCTAATACACCTACATTACATATGAATGTCCGTCTACCCCTCCCTCACCGAGCAGCAACTGGTCTTGCCTCTCCCCAACGAAGGAAAAGACGGTTCACAAAAGACTTCTTGTGTGTCTGTGTGTATGTGAGATCGTGCGTGCACACGTGTGAGTAACATATCCCATCACTTGTTTGGAATTTCCCATACTGGGAGGTGGGAGGCTGAATTTCTTCGCTCGGGGTACTTGTTACTCTCTAGAAAGTGATTGAAAACGAGGCTACAAGTGGTGAAAATGTAACCCTCCCATCCTAACCTATCCACCACGAAATTTCGGATTTCTGGGAACTAGGTGGACGGGAAGACGACAATGTTCAAATATTAAATTAGTCAGGCAAAATACGGGAAAGTAAATTGTTTCTCAGGACAGACTGGTTACTATGCAAAACAAAAGAAACACACCAAAAAAAAATTAAAACACATTTGCTCTCATTGAAGTAGATCCTCCCCACCTACCTAAATAAAGTTAAGTAAATATGAAGTATATAAACCTGAAGTAACGAACTACGATGTCCATCGACATGTTTTCTGTAAAGTTAACAAGTGAAACAATTATTAATGTAGGTCTTCATCTCTTTTACTATGATTCTTTTCTCTCTGTTTAAAAACCAGGATTTTTTTTTATTTCGGCGATGATTTATTAAATTATGGATTTAAATATGTCAGTGCTAAAACTATTTATTACGGTCTGTAGATTTCGCCCACTCTCGTTCCTCCTCATTAGAGAGGAGAGTTAGGTGAAAGAACAAAACCTTTTCAAACTTTTCTGGGTTAGAGTTCTTTTGGGTTTTCTGGAGTCCAAGCAGAAAGAGCCTTGAAAGGTCATCTTAGAATTCAGTAGGATTTTTGCTTTTTTGACATTTAATGTATTTTATTATTCCGGCAGCTAGCTTCATGTGAGAGAGAGAGATGGGAGAGAGAGAGACAGAGAGGGTATTGGCAAACGAAGAAGGAGTTGAAATTCAAATGAAAAAAGGTCATTTATATCCTGCATTGTTTTAAGGAAGAAAGAGAAAAGAGAAAGTGATCAGAAATAAAGGAAAGGAACGAATCACTTTAAGAAAGTGATTTTATGTGAGGTGATATTGCCAATTGTTTTCTATTTACAACTTTCTTTGGCTTGCTATTATTTGTTTTTATTTTTTTTTTTTAGGAACTTTGTCGATGCTCGACATGCACGTGTCTAGACACATTTATGCAGTAATTTTTGGGATATTAATTTGTTTAACTCACGTTTCTAAAAAGACTTTTGCTTTGGAAGACACAGCTCCCTTCATCTTGTCTAGTTGACTCGATAACTTTTCTCTTCTTCCATCTTGTAAACTTTCACTGCACCCACCTTAATGTTTGAGGATTGAGTGTTATCGAGAGTGCTTGTCACCCTGTCTGACCGTTCGTCATGCACACCCTGACACTTTATACTCTGTGTACATCAACACTCACAAAAAGCCGGTTTCTCCACACTCTCAATCACCAGAAACCGCGGATAACTTTTGCTTACAGACCTGATCAACAGTGAGAGTTGTCGTTGCTGTCCGTCTGAGCGGCGCTGGTAGCTCAGTGTTTCCCCTTCCTCTTCCCCTTCTCCTCCCTCCCCAACCTCTCCCGCCTCTTCAGACCACTTTCCCCGGCACGTGACATACGGTGAAGTGTGTGAGCAATCAACAAAAACTACCTGTTAGCCGCCTGGCCTGTTTAATGAAATTGGGAAATTGCCTTCTGTACGACACTAGTCGTCAACCACAGTTTGCTGCGCCGGCTTCTGTGTGGAAGGCCATGTGACAGGGGGGTGACAACTCGGGAGGATATGCAGACGCTTCAACTTTGACTCCTGACCTGGACCTCGGTGGTGGTGGTAGGGGTAGCGTTCAGATTGTCCTATTCTCTCTTTTCCGAGCCTTGTGTGTTTTAAGTGGTTTTTTTTTTCTCTTCTCCACAGTAAAAACGTTTTTTTTTCAAATGATTTCTGGCGTCTCGGGGACACATTTTTCAGTGACAGAAAAAAAAATGTAAAAAATTACTTTGTCACTCTTTTACAATGTGTTTTTTTTGTGTGGATTTTTTCCCCATCTCAGTAAGATCCTTTTAAATGGATTTGCTTCTCCTACTTTAAAAAAATTAAAAGTCTCGATCATGTGCTATTATATGCTTAGAGCCAATTAGTGGTGCCAGTATTTGACATGCCTTCCACAAAAACTTTTTAATGAAATAATACTTTTTATTTATTTTATCAGCAAACTCGTTTGTGACTGACTTCTAAGTAATAAAAAGTACAGAATGTTTAAAAACTTTACTTTTGTTACAATCTAAGGATTGCTCACATACTGATGATGTTTGTGTTCATGGTGTCATTTCTTACCATTAAGTTTGATTTATCAATTTACATGGTGTTATTAGTAGTCATCGGCCTATTTCGAATATGTTTTTTAATGAAAAAAAGTGGCGAGAGCACACAAACTTTCGTGAATTCTTCTGGTGACACGTTTTCAACATGTCACCTGTGCTGTGCAGCAAGCCGTTGAAGATTGCATCTTGCTGTGGAATCGGCAGCAAAGTTTGCAGTCATTGTCATACATCCTCATTATATAAGACATGGGCTATAACAAAATAAAGGAAAATCGGCATTGGATTTGTGACAACTCTACTATGTACATAATAATGAGAAGGGTGTTTACAAGCAGAAAAGACAATCACACACACAGAGCCAGTATCAGAAGATAAAATTTTATTCAAGCTTCTTTGACGGTGGATGGAAAGTTCAATAGGTTAGGAAGACCCTTTTCAGTTGCCCTTTTTCTTCCTTGCAATATTTTGTCTCACCCCTAAAGTAAAGAGGTTTTGTAGTTCATTCACAGTGAGGTGATCGACGCCATTGCTGTGCCCACAGTTGAAAGGGGAATGTATGGCACGTGCCACCGCTCAGGACCCGAGGTGGTAACCATTAGCAACGAGTCAAAGAAAACTTACAAAATAGAAGATAATAGATTCAAGTAGTTATCTCTGTTGTGTTATTAACAGTCACAACGTGGAATGTGCAAAATACATACATGCTCGACATACATGAGTTAATAGTAAGATGAAGAAGAAGTGTTTAATCAGGTTTTCCTCCCGCTGTTTCGTCACTGGTCCCGTATTGTCGGCTCACTCACCGTGTTTCCAGCTTGCTGTTTTCAATTTTCTCCAAGTACCCAAGGCACTCCTAGGGACAAGGAAGAAGTGTGCGAGGTATCAACTTGCTGATTTAATCCGATCGACTGCAAACTAAATTGGAGGAGCGTGGGGGAGGTGGAGGGCTGATGATGTGGAGGCAGGGGCAGTGAGCAGCCATTTTACAAACTGTCTTAGGACACGGGATCAATGGCAGCTCCTCAAGACCAAGGGATTCGGCCACGGAGAAGTTGCCAACCCGAGGTGTCAGAATGCGTTGGACGGTGTCTGACAGTGACCAGGTCTCGCAGGGTGTCATCACTGGCGTCCTCCTCGCTTTATCTGGAAGTGGCAAGCAGAGGGAGCGGGCAGGAGGAGGCAATTCTGTGAAGAGCCTGCTGCCGGTGTCCGAGGCGCCATTGTGAAGATTGAATGCTTCGGCTCCGGCCCAACGTCTGTCTTCGTGCGTCACATCATCGATGTTCACGATCTCGCTGTCAGCAAGAACATTAATGTAACTGACAACGAATGATGTGTTAAGGTCTCCGATGGTAAACTTACAAAAGCACTTTCTAGCGAAACATTTTTGCAGTGATGCTTTGGGCAAAGGCCATGTGGATCCGGTAAATTAAAGCCAAGCTGCACTAGTATTGTAAACAATTTATGTACTTTGCTCAATGCTAGAAATGTCTTTTGCTATGCTTAGGATATAAATTATTTCTCAAAATTCATTTGCAGGTTGAGTCAGGATAATGAGCTTTGATACAATGCAGAAAGAGAACAATAATATGATAAAAGAACATACATACTTTAACATGCGGAGAAACTGAGGTCACTAGCGACTGAGATCGAGACAAATGTCCGGTCGGTCCAGGGAGGTCCGATGGCACAATGGTTAGCACCTGTCACCAAGACATTGAGGACTGACTGTCTTGTGTTCAGATCTCGTCTCGGGCACGCTGTTCTTTTTTAGCACATGGCTTTTGTTTATAGGTCTGTATCCTTTCCCCTAAAATAGGATTAAATTCTGGCTCAAAGTAAAACACCCGAGACAAACGTCCTACAAATTATCATTTTAGTGAATCCTCCTGCTGTTGGCAGATTTTCGAATGAATGTTAATGATACACACTCACAAATCGAAAACATCAGATGATTAAGTCTGAAGCAACATTTATAGAAGGTGGATGGCAAGTTCAATAGATTAGTAAGACCGGGTAGACTTTAGTCATTATCTTCCACACTTCTCAGCAGACTTTAAGGAGTCTCTAAATGACTTTATTTCAAACTCAGTTGCCCCTATCCCCTCCCTCCCATCCCGTGCAGCTATCTTCAAACAAAAGTGGGCCGATTTCTACATCAGACACGAGATCAAACCGGAGAATAAAAACTCAACGAGGGTTTAAAAACAATATGACAAACGCGAGTCAACAAAGATCGCTCCTGGTGTCATGACATCATCGACCGAGACGTCACGGTTGGCACCCCCCTGTGATGTCACAAGACTGCTCGTGCGGCAGACTTTGCTCTTTGTCGTCTGTCTGCCTGTCGGACCCACCCGACGTACGGCCTGTCAATCTGCGAGGACGATGACCGACAGTGTACAGTGTCCCAAGATGCATCGCAGGTCCTGTCTGACAAGTTACCAAACCTCAAACCATGCGCAGTGCGCAGGACACACACGTCACTCAGGACCGGAAGTCCGTGTGGGTGAAGGACTTGTTGCCAACCTGACCACCCTGACGTGTAAAGGTCTGTGGAGGGTCTGCATAAAGCAAGCGGCCTGACATCTCGCCGAGAAGCGCAGGCTGAGATCAATGCTGGAACATTGATTCCAACAAACCTGCGTCCAGCGGGGGGGAGAGATGGGAGGGGCATCCTTTGCAAGAAATTAAAGCAGGGGGACGACTTGGCTTTCAGTTTATATGATAGATGCAGATTTTATTAAACTGTTTAAAAATATATTAAGTTTCTGCACTTTAATTAAAATTTTCTCATTGTGTTTGACATAACAAACAAACGAATTTATTTACCAGACTTTATGGGATTGGATAACTTTTAAGAAGATTAAAGTTAACATTGTATTTCTGGTTTGTTTGTTTGTTTGTTTGTTTGTTTGTTTGTTTGTTTGTTTGTTTTTTTTTTGCAAAAGGTTGCTACTTTAAAGACTAAAGATACGAACCAGACCCGTGTCCTTGCTTGATAATCCCCATTATCCTCCTCCTCCTCCTCCTCCTCCTCCTCCTCCTCCTTGTGTTTGTATCAACTGTTTTCGAGTTTCGTCTACTTGTTCCTTCTGCTCAGCTATTGTAGTCAACACAGTAAATTTAGTCGTTACGAAAACTCAATACATATACCAAAGCTTTCATGTTTGCAGTGTCATTATTACTTTTGTGATTAGTTTCCTTTTTTTAATATATATATTAAACGAGCTGTGTAGATTTTTCTAGGTTCGAAAAATGAAGTGAGATAAACGAATCTATAAAAATGCTTTTACCAGTATAACATTTATCTCGACATAACCCGACTTTTCATCCACAAATTCGATCTTCTTGGATGAATGTGAACAAGGACTGTGTCTGACCAGCAAGACGAGATCAGTGTTGTTTGGTGCCCGCGTCACGTGACTGGCACCAGGCCCAGAGTTTGGGTGCGACTGGTGCTG
The DNA here is from genome assembly GCF_003073045.1 of Pomacea canaliculata. Classification (NCBI taxonomy): domain Eukaryota; kingdom Metazoa; phylum Mollusca; class Gastropoda; order Architaenioglossa; family Ampullariidae; genus Pomacea; species Pomacea canaliculata. The sequence continues at coordinate 14,015,859 of NC_037602.1, read as the reverse complement.
GAAACAAGTCAATCTTCTGTATGCACCGCCAGTGCACACGTGACAGGCTGAAAGCCGTGTGTAGCCTCATCACCAGCCGGCATCTGCCAAACTCTCAGTTTTCCTTGGGTCTGACTGGTGTGAAGCACGCACGCACTCTGCCTGTAACGGAAAGCACGCACGCACACTCAAACACTTAACCAGTTACCCGTCTTCACATCCACACTCTCACACACAGACACACATACACACAGACTGTGCAGCTTCCCTGTCTTTCTGGAGTGTCGCAATATTTGCATCCTGACAAGTCTCTTGCTTGCAAGTTCTCAAATTCGTGCGCATTTGTCCCCTGCACCGTCATCCGGGTGCTGACACCCTGTCATATCCCTCACACACTTGTCCATCAGTCAGTAAACCCCTGTTTAACAAATATCTTGTTTCTAAAGCAGCGATAACAACGGACCACCACGGACCAACACAGTCATCACCAGGTTGGCGTTAAAGGGAGGAAACTTTAGCCAGGGATTATCTCCCTTGCCGCGTCCACCCGTTATTAGTCCGGTCCTCTACCACGCGCTAATCTTTATACTACTACTACAACAGCATTCCCTTCTCCACCACCACCACTACAACTTTCATCCCGTCTTCCTCTGTCCTTTCCTTCCGCGATGGCTGTTGCCGGACAGCGCGGTATTAATTTCCAGCCATTGATCTGCTGTGGTGCAGGACATGCTGGTGTGTCGGGTGACTGACCGGCAGGGGGATGGAGGGCGTCGTCTTTCAGATGAACGGGGGAGGAAGGAGGAAGGTGGGGTGTAAAGGACGTCTGTATTTCAGCCTGGCGAGGTTCGAACCATAAATCGTGGGGTAGCAGTGGGTGGGTGGGATGGAGAGCGGGTGATGTCACGCAGACCGTTCGTCTGCCGTTTTTTATTTTATTTTATTTTTTGCAAACTGTCTCTTTTTCAATTTCCTGGGTCAGACGAGCGGAGGTCCGTCTCTGCTTTCTGGCACAAGAGTGAAGCTGATTGTTTGAGTCCTGCATTCCATGTAAAGCAAGCGAGAGTAGTTTTATTTTTGCCTTGGTATACCAATGTAAAGCAGATGCTGTCAAGTTTGTTCCTCCACGCAAAAGAGTTCAGTCTCTTGCGACTGGGGTAGCTCAAAGCCTTGGAATTGGGGGTGGGTGAGGGCTGCTTCATTTCGTTTGCTTCTTTGTGTGTTTATTTTTTTTTTTCTTTGCCAGAGAAAATGCTGTAAACAAGCTGACGAACTTAAAATGTATTATGTGCTGATTCCAGCGCAATAGCGATTCGGAGGAAATTAACCGTTGACCCTGTCTTAGCCTATGCACCTCCAGCTTCATCAGTGGCATACAAATAAGCATACATTCACACAAACAGACATGCACGCAGGTAACTCATGATAGTGTAATAGTGAGTACATGAGGGAGGTATACAGGAACAATTTGTTCACACTGGCTGACACTTCACGCAGTGCTCCACTCCCACACTGAACCTGACCACCTGCCCTGTATTCTCCGTTTCTAATTTTGATTGAGAACTTTTTCGTGGCTAAAGTAGTTCTTTTTTTCCCGAGATGTGTGAAGTGGACATAAGTGACATATTGGAAGGGTTCTTTAACTAGCCAGCACTGACCAAGATGTTCTCGTGTCTTCCAGAGAGTGTCCTGCACCTGTAGCCTCGTACTGGTTCTTGCCGATCTACCGTTCACTTGCAGGCTTGGTTAGAGTGAAGAGACTTCTATGTTACAATCTTGGTTAATTAGGGTGAACAGTATTCACTCACAGTTACAGACAGGAGTACTTAGCTTAAATATTGTTTTGGACCTTGGATGTGAGCTTGGCAACTCAGTTTGAAACGAATTTGTGGTCAGAAATCGGAATGCACTGTTTTTATTTTGGTAGATATTCCTTGAATATTTGTGTGTGAGTGTTTTTCCGTTTGTGTGCGCATGATAAGAAACACGAAGCAGTGACCACGACCAACACTCACCCAGCAATCATTTAAACAACAGTGACTAATGTTAAGAAGGCCAAATTTTTCTTTAATTTTCTGATATCGTGCTCGTTTCTTATTCACGCTTCCTGCGTGTACTGAGCTGTGCAATGCACGTGCATAGTCCTCGTGAGTGGCAGAATGAAAACACTGATAGTAAAGACCTTAAAGTCCAAGTACATCATGGCTTGTCTTGTGCTGTGATATCAATGCTTCACAGATAGCATTGCGATATTAAATTATCTTTCTTGCTTGTTTTTTCTTTATTTATTTCCCGCTATCTTTTTAATTTGATTTTTTTTCCTTTTTGAGATCAGTGGTCGATTAATCAGTCTGCAGTAAATGTTTTTTTTTTTTAAACGAGAGAGAAATATATTCGACTGTGTGACCACTCACAACAGCAGTCATTTACCTACACTTACCTCTCTCTCTCACACACACATCAGATAATTCTATTCTTACGTGTGTTACACACGTGACATATGTTGGCAAGAATCACATGTCCACTAAAATTATATTCTGCTTTTTGTTCAATTAGATGAACTTTGCAATGTTCGTCTATTATGCTATCTTCGTTTTTTACATTTACACCTTCATTATGTATTGAAAATTCGTCTGCAGTCTCTGGTTGATTGCCCTGCGTCACACAAGATCCATCTTCACAGCTCGACTCGTGCCAAAGGCTTAATGACCTTTGCAATTCACCTCTTTAGTTTCTTCACTTTGCTGTTTTTTTTTTTTTAAATGTAATTCGACATTTTTCCTCTTGCAAGTTTACGGCAGTTTTAACGATCGGGGGGCGAGAGGGAAGCCAGATTTATGAAGTATTTTGGGGGCGAGCTGTCATGTTTGGCTGAAACGAATGAATTATACTTAAGGTGGATCAGTTCTCGGCCCATCCTCGCAGCAAGCACGTGTAGATGTTGCATGACGTGAGTCATGTGACAGGACAGATGTGACGACACCTCACACTATGGCTGCTGTGTATATGCTGCCATTGGCTTCGCTGATCTACCAGAGCATTTTCTTTTGCCAGATACATGCATGTAAACGGTGTCCAGACACTTCATCCCCAGACACTTCATCCCCAACGCTTCATCCTTAAAATGAAATTTTAACTATAAAAATTATGAAGCCGGCGAAAAATTTAATTGAAATTCAAATAATTATCTTCATATAAACATCACAATAACTTTTACAATTAAAATACTTTAACTAATGTTGTAGAGGTTCAAATGACGTTGAAGTTAATAGCATGATTTGAATATTATTAATGTGTTTCAATACTTATTTTAATTGTAAAACTTATTGTGATGTTTATATGAAGATAATTATTTGAATTTCAGTTAAATTTTTCGCCGGCTTCATAATTTTTATAGTTAAAATTTCATTTTAAGGATGAAGCGTTGGGGATGAAGTGTCTGGGGATTAAGTGACTGGGAACCCATGTAAACATCACTGTGCAAAAACAAAACAAAACAAAATAAATAAATAAATTAATAAAAACAACAAAAAACAAAAAACAAAACAATCACAACACAAATGAACATGAAGAATGTTGTGTCGTCAAAAGTGGGAACCAATCGTTGATGAGGGCTATCGTTATTCGGTGATCAATCGTGTGTTTTATTCTCTAAATTTCAAAAAATATTGGTTTTGGGAAACGTTAGATTATTTACTGAGCTCTAGAGAAATAGTTTCATGCATTAGGCTCAACTCCATTATATCTAAAGAAATGAAAATGCACTACATGTTGACAATGAGAAGAATGGCTAAAGATGGAAGATCGGTACACAATCGACTTGGCCTCGATTTATTTAAACCGCATTTCTCCTTGACTGACTCCTAGTTCAGTGACAGAAGTGTTAGCTAAGGCTATAGTGTGACTATGTCGGTGTTGAGAACTTCCAGCCTCTTTCCCAGCACGGACTGCAGTGTCTGTAAGGGATGATGGGGGTCTGGAGGATGGGGAACTTTGGGGCAAGACAAGACGGCCCCGGCAAATGAGCGAAACCAACATCATTAGCCTTTCTGTATGTGAAATTACACCGTGGTTTACGGATATAAGCCCAGTGGCGGTTACGGAGTCGCAAGCCGCTCATCATCAGTCGGAGCACGACTCGGCGCCGCGGTGTCGCACGTGCAGACGCCAGGCCAGGGCCGCAGCACGTGCAACCCGCAAAGGGCAGCAGAGCTGGGACAACATGAGATGACAGGGGGACAGCCCAGCAGGCCGACCTGACGAGCACAGGCCGTGACTCTTGTGTACTCAAACCTCATTTACACGCTACGTGCGGCTGGCCGAGTCTGGGGTAGATAAAGTACTCACGAGAAGCAGGACGAGCAGAGGTGTGGAAGGGTCTTTGCTGGTAGACATTGATGGGCTGTAGCTCTAGGAATAACTCTAGGAATATCGCCAGGGAAGCATAAATGTACTCTTAATGTTACTTTATTTTGTGTAAGCGCGCACGCACACACACGTACGTACGCACTGAAAGCAAAGTGAACACAGCTTGCGGTCAATGATGAACTATTCTGAGGAAGAAGAATGTTCTGCTCTTTTCACAGTTCTGTGACTGCCATCTCACTGAGGTCTTGAACACCATGTCTCTGTGTCTGTGTCAATCTGTGTCAGTCTATCTTTCGATTCTGTCACTCATCAAAGCTTCACCCATGAGTAATATTTTTTTTTGCTTTTTGAGATCATAGCTATTTGCTTTTTTGTTCTATCTCATCTATTTCATTTCTTTTACCATAGTAACTACAGTTGTTGGATAGACTTTTAACCACATTATTCATATAAATATTAATTAAGTTTATGTTATTAATTATACAGCTAAGAAATCACCCTGTTTTAACCAACCTGATCACCATGAACTACATTTTTGAGACACACCACTGTGTCAACAAATAGTCTTGAATATTAAAGTTGAAGGTAATTAAGATCACATATTTTATGTTTTTTAATGAGAAGAAAAACACCATTAAAGAAATTCACATTTAAAGAGTTTTAGGCTTTTACTTGACCTTCTCAATGAGGTTGTAGAATATTTCTGACATTTATTCAATCTCCAGCTCTAAGACTGAAGAGTAGAATTCAGCTTGGTTGCTTCAACCTTCACCAGCGGGAATACACCAGTCTTGATGCTTCCTCTTCTCTCTCAATTTCTTTTTTAATTCTTCTCCTTTCTTTCTCATCTTTCCCCTTTTTGTATTATCTCTTCCTCGCTGAAACAAAAGGAAAGAAAATTGTGAGACTGGTGAATCGCGCATGCTCTTCATTAAGGGGTCAGCCCCTAGAGTGTTGGGGTCTTCACAGTACAGTGAGCGGGTTAATACGTCTATCAAATTTGCCGGCAAGACTGGTCGTAAAGTGAGGCAGAAGGCTGAAGTGGGTGTCAGAATGTGATGTTCTGTTCCAACATCACCACAGACTACTCGGGCACACTGGGCTGCTGGGTGGAACTGTTACACATGCAGCGTAGGGGCTTGCAAGTCAGGGTGGAGAAGCAGGCTCCTTGCTGTTATCATCCATGACATAGGTGCTATGGGATGCAGGTGTCCTGGTCGTAAACTTCTGACACTTTTAAGTCCCTTGAAG